>NC_053026.1:517145655-517389519 GCF_003073215.2 Triticum urartu
GTTTGATCCAGATTACTACGGACTGTTCTGTTTTTGACAGATTCTGTTTTTCATGTGTTGTTTACTTATTTTGATGAATCTATGGCTAGTAAAAGAGTTTATAAACCATAGAGAAGTTGTAATACAGTATGTTTAACACCAATATAAATAAATAATGAGTTCATTACAGTACCTTATGATGGTGATTTGCTTTCTTATACTAACGGAGCTTACGAGTTTTCTGTTAAGTTTTGTGTTGTGAAGTTTTCAAGTTTTGGGTAAAGATTCGATGGACTATGGAATAAGGAGTGGCAAGAGCCTAAGCTTGGGGATGCCCAAGGCACCCCAAGGTAATATTCAAGGATAGCCAAGAGCCTAAGCTTGGGGATGCCCCGGAAGGCATCCCCTCTTCCGTCTTCGTTCATCGGTAACTTTACTTGGAGCTATATTTTTATTCACCACATGATATGTGTTTTGCTTGGAGCGTCAATTTATTTTGTTAGGATTTGCTTGATTCTATTTAGAACAATGTTTTGCATCTTTTATTTCAATAAAAGTGGCATTGATAGCCTTTACTATGCCTATTTTACAAGTCTTCATGTTGCTGTTTGAAAACAGAAAGTTTACCGCTGTTGCAATAATTCCCTAGAAAAGTAAGAATGTGATAAAATGTTGAAACCTTTTGCATATTAGATCTTATAAATTTACTACAGTGGGAATTTTCTTTCATAATTTTTGGAGCTAGGTAAGTATGGATGTTGCTGCATTCTTTACAGACTGTCCTGTTTAGGTAGATTGCTGTTATGTTTGCATTGTTTGCATATGTTTGCTTATTTAATGATTCTATTTGAGGATAGGACTATTAAATATGCAGAGGCATTTATTATGAAATGTTGAATAATAATTTTAGTGATTTTCTACAGTAGAGTATGATAAGGTTTTGGCAATGGTTTATACTAACTTATCTCACGAGTCCTTGTTGAGTTTTGTGTGGATGAAGCTTTTGAGATTTAGGGAGACCTTGATATGAGAGGAATTAAGAAGACACAAAATCTCAAGCTTAAGGATGCCCAAGGCACCCCAAGATAATATTTTAAGAAGTCTTAAGCATATAAGCTTGGGGATGCCCCGGTTGGCATCTCACCTTTCTTCCTCAACAATTATCGGTTAGTTTCGGTTGATCCTAAGTTTTTGCTTCTTCACATGATGTTTGCCATTCTTAGAATGTCATTTTATTTTGCTTTGCTTGCTGTTTGAATAGAATACCAAGATCTTAAATTATTAAATGTTAGAGAGTCTTCACATAGTTGCATAATTATTCGACTACTCATTGATCTTCACTTATATCTTTCGGAGTAGTTTGTCATTTGCTCTAGTGCTTCACTTCTATCTTTTAGAGCATGGTGCTAGTTTTATTTTGAAGAAATATATGAACTCTCATGCTTCACTTAGATTATTTTGAGAGTCTTAAATAGCATGGTAATTTGCTTAAAATCCTAATATGCAAGGTCTTCAAGATTAGTAAAATTTCTTATGAGTGTTTTGAATACTAAGAGAAGTGTGATGCTTGATGATTGTTTTGAGATATGGAGGTAATAATATCAAAGTCGTGCTAGTTGAGTAGTTGTGAAATTTAGAAATGCTTGTGTTGAAGTTTGCAAGTCCCGTAGCATGCACGTATGGTAAACTTTATGCAAAAAATTTGAAACATGAGGTGTTATTTGATTGTCCTCCTTATGAGTGGCGGTCGGGGACGAGCGATGGTCTTTTCCTACCAATCTATCCCCCTAGGAGCATGCGCGTAGTACCGAGGTTTTTGATGACTTGTAGATTTTTGCAATAATTATGTGAGTTCTTTATGACTAATGTTGAGTCCATGGATTATACGCACTCTCACCCTTCCATCCTTGCTAACCTCTTTGGTACCGTGCATTGCCCTTTCTCACATTGAGAGTTGGCGCAAACTTCACCGGTGCATCCAAACCCCATGAGATGATACGCTCTTTCACACATAAACCTCCTTATATCTTCCTCAAAACAGCCACCATACCTACCTATTATGGCATTTCCATAGCAATTCCAAGATATATTTCCATGCAACTTTCCACTGTTCCGTTTATCATGACACATTCATCATTGTCATATTGCTTTGCATGATCATGTAGTTGACATCGTATTTGTGGCAAAGCCACCGTTCATAATTCTTTCATACATGTCACTCTTAATTCATTTTATATCCCGGTACACCGCCGGAGGCATTCATATAGAGTCATCTTTTGTTCTAGTATCGAGTTGTAATCATTGAGTTGTAAATAAATAGAAGTGTGATGATCATCATTTTCTAGAGCATTGTCCCAAGTTAGGAATAAAAAAAAGAGAAAGGCCATAAAAAGAGAAGGCCCAAAAAAAGAGAAAAGAGAAAGGCCATAAAAAAGGCCAAATAAAAAAATGAGAGAAAAAGAGAGAAGGGACAGTGCTACTATCCTTTTACCACACTTGTGCTTCAAAGTAGCACCATAATCTTCATGATAGAGAGTCTCTTGTTTTGTCACTTTCACATACTAGTGGGAATTTTTCATTATAGCACTTGGCTTGTATATTCCAACAACGGGCCTCCTCAAGTGCCCTAGGTCTTCGTGAGCAAGCAAGTTGGATGCACACCCACTTGGTTTCTTTTGTTGAGCTTTCATACATTTATAGCTCTAGTGCATCCGTTGCATGGCAATCCCTACTCCTTGCATTAACATCAATCGATGGGCATCTCCATAGCCCATTGATTAGCCTCGTTGATGTGAGACTTTCTTCCTTTTTGTCTTCTCCACATAACCCCTCATTATATTCTATTCCACCCATAGTGCTATGTCCATGGCTCGCGCTCATGTATTGTGTGAAGGTTTATGAGTTTGAGATTACTAAAGTATGAAACAATTGCTTGGCTTGTCATCGGGGTTGTGCATGATGAGAGCATTCTTGTGTGACGAAAATGGAGCATGACTAAACTATATGATTTTGTAGGGATGAACTTTCTTTGGCCATGTTATTTTGAGAAGACATAATTGCTTAGTTAATATGCTTGAAGTATTATTATTTTCATGTCAATATGAACTTTTGTCTTGAATCTTTCGAATCTGAATATTCATGCCACAATTAAGAAGAATTACACTAAAATTATGCCAAGTAGCACTCCGCATCAAAAATTCTGTTTTTATCATTTACCTACTCGAGGACGAGCAGGAATTAAGCTTGGGGATGCTTGATACGTCTCCAACATATCTATAATTTTTGATTGCTCCATGCTATGTTATATACTGTTTTGGGCAATATTGGGCTTTATTATCCACTTTTATATTATTTTTGGGACTAACCTATTAACCGGAGGCCCAGCCCAGAATTGTTGTTTTTTTGCCTATTTTAGTGTTTCGAAGAAAAGGAATATCAAACGGAGTCAAAACGGAACGAAATCAACTGGAGAAGTTATTTTTGGAAGGAAAGCTACCGGATGGAGTTGGACCCCATGTCAGGAGCCAAGGGAGGTGCTCACGAGGGAGGGGGGGCACCCCCCTAGGGCGCGCCCCCTCCCTCGTGAGGCCCCCGAAGCTCCACCGACGTACTTCCTGCACCCATATATACTCACGTACCCTAAAACTTCCAGAACAGACAATAGATCGGGAGTTCCGCCGCCAGAAGCCTCCGTAGCCACCGAAAACCAATCTAGACCCGTTCCGGCACCTTGCCGGAGGGGGAAATCCTTCTCCGGTGGCCATCTTCATCATCCCGGTGCTCTCCATGATGAGGAGGGAGTAGTTCTCCCTCGGGGCTAATGGTATGTACCAGTAGCTATGTGTTTGATCTCTCTCTCTCTCTCGTGTTATTGAGGTGATACGATCTTGATGTATTGCGAGCTTTGCTATTATAGTTGGATCCTATGATGTTTTCTCCCCCCTCTACTCTCTTGTAATGAATTGAGTTTCCCCTTTGAAGTTATCTTATCGGATTGAGTCTTTAAAGATTTGAGAACACTTGATGTATGTCTTGCCGTGCGTATCTGTGGTGACAATGGGATGCCACGTGATTCACTTGATGTATGTTTTGGTGACCAACTTGCGGGTTCCACCCATGAACCTATGCATAGGGGTTGGCACACGTTTTCGTCGTGATTCTCCGGTAGGAACTTTGGGGCCCTCTTTGAGGTTCTATGTGTTGGTTGAATAGATGAATATGAGATTGTGTGATGCATATCGTATAATCATACCCCACGGATACTTGAGGTGACATTGGAGTATCTAGGTGACATTAGGGTTTTGGTTGATTTGTGTCTTAAGGTGTTATTCTAGTACGAACTCTAGGGCTGTTTGTGACACTTATAGGAATAGCCCAACGGATTGATTGGAAAGAATAACTTTGAGGTGGTTTCGTACCCTACCATAATCTCTTCGTTCATTCTCCGCTATTAGTGAATTTGGAGTGACTCTTTATTGCATGTTGAGGGATAGTTATGTGATCCAATTATGTTATTATTGTTAAGAGGGCTTGCACTAGTGAAAGTATGAGCCCTAGGCCTTGTTTCCACACATTGCAATACCGTTTACACTCACTTTTATCATTAGTTACCTTGCTGTTTTTATAATTTCAGATTACAAATACCTTTATCTACCATCCATATTGCACTTGTATCACCATCTCTTCGCCGAACTAGTGCACCTATACAATTTACCATTGTATTGGGTGTGTTGGGGACACAAGAGACTCTTTGTTATTTGGTTGCAGGGTTGCTTGAGAGAGACCATCTTCATCCTACGCCTCCTACGGATTGATAATCCTTAGGTCATCCACTTGAGGGAAATTTGCTATTGTCCTATAAACCTCTGCACTTGGAGGCCCAACAACGTATACAAGAAGAAGGTTGTGTAGTAGACATCAGTAAACTACTCACACTTCATCGGAGGGGCTATGGTGTTGATGTAGAAGCCCTCCGTGATCGATGCCCCCTCCGGCAGAGCTCCGGAACAGGCCCCAAGATGGGATCTCATGGATACAGAAAGTTACGGCGGTGGAATTAGGGTTTTGCCTCCGTCTTTGATCATTTGGGGGTACGTAGGTATATATAGGAGGAAGGAGTACGTCGGTGGAGCAACATGGGGCCCACGAGGGTGGAGGGCGCGCCTGTGGGGGGGGGGGTAGGCGCGCCCCCGCGCACCCCCTACCTCGTGGCCTCGTCTTTTCTTTCTTGACGTAGGTCCAAGTCTCCCGGGTCTTGTTCGTTGAGAAAATCACGTTTCCGAAGGTTTCATTCCGTTTGGACTCCGTTGATATTCCTTTTCTTCGAAACCCTGAAATAGGCAAAAAAAACAGCAATTCTGAGCTGGGCCTCCGGTTAATAGGTTAGTCCCAAAAATAATATAAAAGTGGATAATAAAGCCCAATAACGTCCAAAACAATAGATAATATAGCATGGAGCAATCAAAAATTATAGATACGTTGGAGACGTATCAGGTGACGATGATGATGTTCTAGTGACGCAGGGCTTCGCCTAAGCACCGCTACAGTATTATCGAGGTGGACTATGGTGGAGGGGGGCACCGCACACGGCTAAAAGATCAACTGATCAATTGTTGTGTCTTTAGGGTGCCCCCTGCCCCCGTATATAAAGGAGCAAGGGGGGGTGCGGCCGGCCAGGAGAGAGGGCGCGCCAGGAGGAGTCCTACTCCCACCGGGAGTAGGACTCCCCCCCCTTTCCTAGTTGGATTAGGACTTGGGAGGGGGAAAGATGAGGGAGAGAGAAAGGAAGGGGGCGCCCCTCCCCCTCTCCTTGTACTATTCGGACTAGGGGGGAGGGGCGTGCGGCCCAGCCCTGGCCGCCTCTCCTCTTCTCCGTAAAGGCCCACTAAGGCCCATTAACCTCCCGGGGGGTTCCGGTAACCTCCCGGTACTCCGGTAAAATCCCGATTTCACCCAGAACATTTTCGATATCCAAACATAGGCTTACAATATATCAATCTTCATGTCTCGACCATTTTGAGACTCCTCGTCATGTCTGTGATCATATCTGGGACTCCGAACAACCTTCGGTACATCAAAACATATAAACTCATAATATAACTGTCATCGAAACGTTAAGCGTGCGGACCCTACGGGTTCGAGAACTATGTAGACATGACCGAGACACGTCTCCGGTCAATAACCAATAGCGGAACCTGGATGCTCATATTGGCTCCCACATATTCTACGAAGATCTTTATCGGTCAGACCGCATAACTACATACGTTGTTCCCTTTGTCATCGGTATGTTACTTGCCCGAGATCCGATCGTCAGTATCTCAATACCTAGTTCAATCTCGTTACCGGCAAGTCTCTTTACTCGTTCCGTAATACATCATTCCGCAACTAACTCATTAGTTGCAATGCTTGCAAGGCTTAAGTGATGTGCATTACCGAGAGGGCCCAGAGATACCTCCGACAATCGGAGTGACAAATCCTAATCTCGAAATACGCCGACCCAACAAGTACCTTCGGAGACACCTGTAGAGCACCTTTATAATCACCCAGTTACGTTGTGACGTTTGGTAGCACACAAAGTGTTCCTCCGGTAAACGGGAGTTGCATAATCTCATAGTCATAGGAACATGTATAAGTCATGAAGAAAGCAATAGCAACATACTAAACGATCGGGTGCTAAGCTAACAGAATGGGTCAAGTCAATCACATCATTCTCCTAATGATGTGATCCTGTTAATCAAATGACAACCCATGTCAATGGCTAGGAAACTTAACCATCTTTGATCAACGAGCTAGTCAAGTAGAGGCATACTAGTGACATACTGTTTCTTGATGACCCACAAGTATAGGGGATCTATCGTAGTCCTTTCGATATGTAAGAGTGTCGAACCCAACGAGGAGCAGAAGGAAATGATAAGCGGTTTCCAGCAAGGTAATCTCTGCAAGTACTGAAATAAGTGGTAACAGATAGTTTTGTGATAGGATAATTTGTAATGAGCCACAAGTAACGAAAGTAAATAAAGTGCAGCAGGGTGGCCCAATCCTTTTGTAGCAAACGACAAGCCTGGAAAAACTCTTATATGACGTAAAGCGCTCCCGAGGACACATGGGAATATCTCAAGCTAGTTTTCATCATGTTCATATGATTCGCGTTCGGTACTTTGATAATTTGGTATGTGGGTGGACCGGTGCTTGGGTGTTGTCCTTACTTGGACAAACATCCCAATTATGATTAACCTCTATTGCAAGCATCCGCAAGTACAACAAAAGTATTAAGGTAAACCTAACCATAGCATGAAACATATGGATCCAAATCAGCCCCTTACGAAGCAACACATAAACTAGGCTTTAAGCTTCTGTCAGTCTAGCAACCCATCATCTACTTATTACTTCCCAATGCCTTCCTCTAGGCCCAAATAATGGTGAAGTTCCATGTAGTCGACGTTCACATAACACCACTAAGGAGAGACAACATACATCTCATCAAAATATCGAACGAATACCAAATTCACATGACTACTAATAGCAAGATTTATCCCATGTCCTCAGGAACAAAAGTAACTACTCACAAAGCATAAACATGTTCATAATCAGAGGGGTATTAATATGCATATAGGATCTGAACATATGAGCTTCCACCAATTAAACCAACTAGCATCAACTATAAGGAGTAATTAACACTACTAGCAACCTACTAGCACCAATCCCGGACTTGGAGACAAGGATTGGATACAAGAGATGAACTAGGGTATTGAGATGAGATGGTGCTGATGAAGATGTTGATGGAGATTGCCCTCTCCCGATGAGAGGAGCGTTGGTGATGACGATGGTGATGATTTCCCCCTCCGGAAGGGAAGTTTCCCCGGCAGAACAGCTCCGCCAGAGCCCTAGATTGAATCCGCCAAGGTTCCGCCTCGTGGCGGCGGGGTTTCGTCCGAGAAGATGGCTTATGATTTTTTTCCCATTGAAAGACTCCATATAGCAGAAGATGGCCACCGGAGGGCCACCGAGGGGCACATGAGGTAGGGGGCGCGCCCCCACCCTCGTGGGAAGGGTGTGGCCCCCCTGGTGAGGTTCTTGCGCTCAGTATTTTTTATATATTTGGAAGACATCATCTGTGAAGTTTCAGGACTTTTGGAGCTGTGCAGAATAGTTCTCCAATATTTGCTCCTTTTCCAGCCCAGAATCCCAGCTGCCGGCATTCTCCCTCTTTATGTAAACCTTGTAAAATAAGAGAGAATAGGCATAAGTATTGTGACATAATGTGTAATAACAGCCCATAATGCAATAAATATTGATATAAAAGTATGATGCAAAATGGACGTATCAACTCCCCCAAGCTTAGACCTCGCTTGTCCTCAAGCAAAAGTCGAAATCGAAAAATATGTCCACATGTTTAGAGATAGAGGTGTCGATAAAAATAAAATACGGACATGAGGGCATCATGATCATTCTTAGAACATCAACTTACATAATTCTTTGTCATATAATATCTGATGCTAGAGTAATAATTCAATCACAATATCAAGTATGAATCGTAAACTTCATTGAAAACTAACAAACTACAATCTCGGTCATTGAAGCATTTGCAATTTATCATAGCATATGAAAGAGTCAATGTATAAGATCTTTTCAGCAAGTCCACATACTCAACTATCATATAATCTTTCACAATTGCTGACACTCATGCAATACTTATGGGTATGGAGTTTTAATCGGACACAGAGAAAGATAGGGGCTTATAGTTTTGCCTCCCAATGTTTTACCTCAAGGGTAATGTCAACAGTAATAGTTCATGAAAACTCACATCCAATTAGCCATATATACTAGGATCTTTCCAACATATTGTGCTTGCCAAAGGATAAAATGTAAAAAGGAAGGGTGAAGATCACCATGACTCTTATGCAATGTAGGAGATAAAAGTAAAAGATAGGCCCTTCGCAGAGGGAAGCAGAGGTTGTCATGCGCTTTTATGGGTTGGATGCACAAAATCTTAATGCGAAAGAACGTCACTTTATATTGCCACTTGTGATATGGACCTTTATTATGCAGTCTGTCGCTTTTATTACTTCCATATCACACGCTCGTATAAAGCTTATTTCCTCCACACCAATCAATCATACATACTTAGAGAGCAATTTTTATTGCTTTCACCGATGACAACTTACTTGATGGATCTTACTCAATCCATAGGTAGATATGGTGGACTCTTATGGCAAGACTGGTTTAAGGGTGTTTGGAAGCACAAGTAGTATCTCTACTTGGTGCAATGAATTTGGCTAGCATGAGGGGGAAAGGCAATCTCATCATTTTGGAAGATCCAAGACAATATAATTTATCTCAGATGTAAGAAAACATAACCCATTACGTTCTCTTCCTTGTCCAATGTCAACTCTTTAGCATGTCATATTCTAATGAGTGCTCACAATTATAAAAGATGTCCAAGATAGTATATTTATATGTGAAGACCTCTCTTTCTTTATTACTTCCTATTAATTGTAACGATGACCAAAACTGTGTTTGTCAACCCTCAATAACTTTTATTCACCATACTCTTTCTATGTGAGCTCATTACTCTCCATAAGACTCATATGATCTCTTTGTTTCTTTTTATTTCTTTCTCTTTTCTTTTATTCCTATAGGATCATGGCAAAATAATCAAGCCCTTGACTCAACACTAATCTTTATTATATAGCTCACGGACACGATTACATAGAAGGATAATAAAGCAAAACTCACAACTAGATCATACTAAGAACTTTTATTCTACTAGATCAAGATATTACCAAAAGGATCGAACTAAGAAAAACGGTAAAGATAGAGTGATGGTGATACGATACCGGGGCACTCCCCCAAGCTTGGCAGTTGCCAAGTGGAGTGCCCATACCAGATACTCAATTATTCTTTGTTGGTGGAGACGGTGGTGATTTTGTTGATGGCGTAGGCTTGTCGTCCTCCTTCCAAGGCATAGGCTCACCATCATAGAAGGATGACTAAGTCTCCGGGATCCTCAAATCTGCAGCCAAACTCATCCTTTTGAATCTATATTCATACTCATAGTTTTGGTTTTGCAAGTCATAGATTTGAGCTTGAAGGTGCTCGATTTTCTCGTGAAGCTTGAAGATGGTCTCCCCGATGTTGTCGGCATCCAGCTTGTGTTTGTTGGTGAATTCTACGATCATCATGTAGTTGGAGTTGAGTCCATGCTCCACCATCCCCAGATACTTGAAAACTTGTTGCTCCATTGCTTCAAGCCTCGTCTCCACGCTTTCGGTCCCCTTTGGTCCCTCAGCATCACGGATGTGCAGCAACCCATCACGCATCTCAATGGTTTGAGGGTGTCGCTGCACCTCCGCGAGGTAAGGGTTGATGACCTTCTCGAAGAACTTGTCCTTGGTGGCACTTGGAGACGTCATGACAACCTAGATCTGTCAGAAAAACAGCTCGAAACAAAGACAGGAGATTTTTGACCCTCGGGAGATTATATAATGAATTTTTACCGACCAAAATACGTGTCGTGTACGAAAACGGAGTCCGGAGAGCACACGAGGTGCCCACGAGGTAGGGGGCGCGCCCAGTAGGGTAGGGCGCACCCTCCACCCTCGTGGAGCCCTCGTGTCCTTCACGGATTGCTACTTATTTTTCTATTTTTCTAAATATTCCAAAACGGAGAAATATTGCCTTAAAAATTGTTTTGGAGTCGGTTTACTTACCGTACCACATACCTATTCCTTTTTTGGAGTCTGAAACGTTCCGGAAAGTGTCCTTTATGTATTCCTCCGGGGTTACGGTTTCGATAACATTGGTTTCAACATTTATGGGATTACCTGAGATATAGTGTTTGATTCCTTGACCATTCACCACCTTTAGATTGGTGCCTTCGAAGTTGTTGATTTTTATGGCACCAGAACGGTAGACCTCCTCGATAACATAAGGGCCTTCCCATTTAGAGAGGAGTTTTCCTGCAAAAAATCTTAAACGAGAGTTGTATAACAATACATAGTCACCTACATTAAACTCACGCTTTTGTATCCTTTTGTCATGCCATCTTTTAACTTTTTCTGTAAACAACTTGGCATTTTCGTAGGCTTGGGTTCTCCATTCATCAAGTGAGCTAATATCAAATAACCTCTTCTCACCGGCAAGTTTAAAATCATAATTAAGTTCTTTAATAGCCCAATAAGCCCTGTGTTCTAGTTCGAGAGGCAAGTGACATGCTTTTCCATAGACCATTTTATACGGAGACATACCCATAGGATTTTTATATGCAGTTCTATAGGCCCATAATGCATCATAAAGTTTCTTGGACCAATTCTTTCTAGACCTATTAACAGTCTTTTGCAAAATTAATTTGATCTCTCTATTACTCAATTCTACTTGACCACTAGACTGAGGGTGATAAGGAGATGCAATTCTATGATTAACATCATATTTAGCAAGCATTTTACGGAAGGCACCATGAATAAAATGTGAACCACAATCATTCATTAAATATCTAGGGACTCCAAATCTTGGAAAAATAACTTCTTTAAGCATTTTAATAGAGGTGTTATGATCAGCACTACTAGTTGGAATAGCTTCTACCCACTTAGTAACATAATCAACAACAACTAAAATATGTGTATAACCATTAGAGGAAGGAAAAGGTCCCATATAGTCAAAGCCCCAAACATCAAACGGTTCAATAACAAGCGAATAATTCATGGGCATTTCTTGACGTCTACTAATATTACCAATTCTTTGACATTCATCACGAGATAAGACAAACTTACGGGCATCCTTGAAGAGAGTAGGCCAATAAAAACCAGATTGCAGTACCTTATGTGCAGTTCTATCTCCAGCATGGTGTCCTCCATAAGCTTCGGAGTGACACTTGCGTAGGATATGTTCCTGTTCCAGCTCAGGTACACAACGTCTAATAACACCATCTACTCCTTCTTTATAAAGATGTGGGTCATCCCAAAAGTAATGCCTCAAATCATAGAAGAACTTTTTCTTTTGTTGGTATGTGAAACTAGGTGGTATAAACTTAGCAACAATGTAATTAGCATAATCAGCATACCATGGAGCAGTATGAGAAGCATTTATGACATTTAATTGCTCATCAGGAAAACTATCATCAATAGGTAGTGGGTCATCAAGCACATTTTCTAACCTAGACAAGTTGTCTACAACGGGATTCTCAGCTCCTTTTCTCTCAACAATATGCAAATCAAATTCTTGTAGTAAGAGAACCCATCTAATAAGTCTAGGTTTAGCATCTTTCTTTTCCATAATATATTTAATAGCAGCATGATAAGTGTGAATAGTTACTTTAGAATCAACAATTTAAGGTCTAAACTTATCACAAGCAAATACAACCGCTAAGAATTCTTTTTCAGTAGTAGCATAGGTCCTTTGAGCATTGTCTAAAGTTTTACTAGCATATTGAATAACATTTAGTTTCTTATCAACTCTTTGTCCTAGAACAGCACCTATAGCATAATCACTAGCATCACACATAATTTCAAAGGGTAAATTACAATCAGGTGGCTGAACAATAGGTGCAGAGATCAATGCTTTCTTAAGTATGTCAAATGCTTCTACACAATCATCATCAAAAACAAATGGTATATCTTTTTGTAATAAATTAGTCAGAGGCCGAGAGATTTTTGAGAAGTCCTTAATGAACCTCCTATAAAAACCGGCATGACCAAGGAAACTTCTTATACCTTTGATGTCCTTGGGACATGGCATCTTTTCAATAGCATCAACCTTGGCTTTATCAACTTCAATACCTCTTTCAGAAACTTTATGCCCCAAGACGATACCTTCATTAACCATAAAGTGGCACTTTTCCCAATTCAAGACAAGATTAGTTTCTTCACATCTCTGCAAAACTCGATCAAGGTTGCTCAAGCAGTCATCAAAAGAAGATCCATAGATGGAAAAGTCGTCCATGAAAACCTCACAAATCTTTTCACAAAAGTCAGAGAATATAGCTATCATGCATCTTTGAAAGGTAGCAGGTGCATTACATAAACCAAAAGGCATATGTCTATAAGCAAAAGTACCAAAAGGGCATGTAAAAGTAGCCTTTCATTGATCTTTGGCTGACACGGGTATTTGACAGAAACCAGAATAACCATCTAGAAAGAAAAAATGTGTATGTTTAGATAATCTTTCTAGCATTTGATCGATAAAAGGTAAGGGGTAATGATCTTTTTTAGTAGCCTTATTTAATTTGCGGAAATCAATTACCATCCTATAACCTGTAATAATTCTTTGAGGAATCAATTCATCTTTATCATTAGGAACAACGGTAATACCTCCCTTCTTAGGGACACTATGGACAGGGCTTACCCACTGACGATCAGCAACGGGATAAATTATACCTGCCTCAAGGAGCTTTAGTATCTCCTTTCTTACCACTTCTTTCATTTTAGGATTCAGCCGGCGTTGATGATCACAAACTGGTTTAGCATCTTCTTCCAAATTAATTTTATGTTGACATAGAGTGGGACTAATGCCCTTAAGATCATCAAGAGTATAGCCAATAGCAGCACAGTGCTTCTTCAGAGTTTTCAATAATCTCTCTTCTTCATGCTCTGAAAGGTTAGCACTAATAATAATAGGATATATCTTTTTCTCATCAAGATAAGCATATTTAAGAGTATCAAGTAACAGTTTAAGCTCAAACACGGGATCACCCTTGGGTGGAGGAGGATCCCCTAGGATTTCAACAGGTAAATTATTTTTCAGAATAGGTTCCTGTTTAAAGAATACTTCATCTAATTCCCTTCTTTCATTCATAAGCATATCGTTTTCATGGTCTAGCAAATATTGTTCCAAAGGATCACTAGGAGGTACGGCAATAGAAGCAAGACCAATAATTTCATCCTTACTAGGTAATTCTTCTTCACGGTGTTGTCTACTAAATTTAGAAAAATTAAATTCATGAGTCATATCATCTAAACCGACAGTAACAACATCTCTTTTGCAATCTATGGTAGCGTTAACAGTATTTAAGAAGGGTCTACCAAATATAATGGGACAAAAGCTATCTTGTGGGGAACCAAGAACAAGAAAATCAGCAAGATATTTAGTTTTCCCACACAAGACTTCAACATCTCTAACAATTCCCATTGGTGAAATAATATCTCTATTGGCAAGTTTAATTGTGACACCAATATCTTCCATCTCCGCAGGTGCAATATCATGCATAACTTCTTTGTATAAGGAATAAGGTATTGCACTAGCACTAGCACCCATATCACATAAGCCATGATAACAATGATCTCCTATTTTAACAGAAATAACAAGCATGCATACTAGAGGTCTAGGTTTATCTTTATCACGGGGTTTAGCAATTCTAGCAGTTTCATCACAGAAATAAATAACATGCCCATTAATATTATCAGACAAGAGATCTTTAACAATAGCAATATTAGGTTCAACTTTAACTTTCTCACGAGGTGTATATGTTTTAATATTGCTTTTACGAACCACAGTTAAAGCTTTAGCATGATCCTTTATCCTAACAGGGAAAGATGGTTTCTCAACATAAGAAGTAGGAACAATAGGATAATTATAAGTAATAGTCTTTTCTTCAACTTTAATAGGTGCAGCTACTTTTACTTCTATGGGAGGATGATATTTAAACCACTTCTCCTTGGGGAGATCAACATAGTAGCAAAAGGTTCACAAAAAGAAGCTACTATCTCAGAGTCAAGTCCATATTTAGTGCTAAATTTATGAAAAATATCGGTATCCATAAAAGATTTAACACAATCAAAAGTAGGTGTCATACCTGACTCCTTACCATTGTCGAGGTCCCAATCTTCAGAGTTGCGTTTAATTATTTCCAATAAATCATAAAAGAGCAAGCACAAGAAGTATCGAGCATGGTTCGATTGTTACCAAAAAGCCGAGCATAAATTTTTTTGAATAATCATTTCTCTTGAGAGCTCATGATTGGGGCATGAATATAACATTGATTTAAGCCTCCCCCAAGCTTGAGCGATGCTTTCTCCTTCGCGAGGCCAAAAATTATATATATAATTGCGATCACGATGAACAAGATGCATAGGATAAAACTTCTGATGAAATTCCAATTTCAATCGTTTGTAATTCCGAGACCTCATATCATCACATAGCCTATACCATGTCGATGCATCTCCCCTCAAAGATAAGGGAAAGACCTTCTTCTTAACAACATCTCCGGGTACACCTGCAAGCTTAAATAATCCACAAACTTGATCCACATATATCGGATGTTCATCAGGATGTTTTGTTCCATATCCTAAAAAAGGATTAGCTAGCAGTTTTTCTATCATACCCGAAGGAACTTCAAAGCAAGCATTTTCATTTTCATATTCATTTTCAGTAGGTTCAGTAGGTTGAGGATCAACTCTTTGCTCTACTGGTCAGGGTGAAGATACCCCGAACAAGCCCCTCAGAGGATTACTTTCCATGGTAACAAGTGACAGTAAATTTCAGCACACTATATAAATTTTTCCTTACCAAATTCCACCTACCAAAGGCGCTTCCCTCCCCGGCAACGGCGCCAGAAAAGAGTCTTGATGACCCACAAGTATAGGGGATCTATCGTAGTCCTTTCGATAAGTAAGAGTGTCGAACCCAACGAGGACCAGAAGGAAATGATAAGCGGTTTCCAGTAAGGTATTCTCTGCAAGTACTGAAATAAGTGGTAACAGATAGTTTTGTAATAAGGTAAACTATAACGAGCAACAAGTAACGAAAGTAAATAAAGTGCAGCAAGGTGGCCCAATCCTTTTGTAGCAAAGGACAAGCCTGGACAAACTCTTATATGATGTAAAGCACTCCCGAGGACACATGGGAATATCGTCAAGCTAGTTTTCATCACGTTCATATGATTCGTGTTCGGTACTTTGATAATTTGGTATGTGGGTGGACCGGTGCTTGGGTGCTGTCCTTACTTGGACAAACATCCCACTTATGATTAACCTCTATTGCAAGCATCCGCAAATACAACAAAAGTATTAAGGTAAACCTAACCATAGCATGAAACATATGGATCCAAATCAGCCCCTTACGAAGCAACGCATAAACTAGGGTTTAAGCTTCTGTCACTCTAGCAACCCATCATCTACTTATTACTTCCCAATGCCTTCCTCTAGGCCCAAGTAATGGTGAAGTGTCTTGTAGTCGACGTTCACATAACACCACTAGAGGAGAGACAACATACATCTCATTAAAATATCGAACGAATACCAAATTCACATGACTACTAATAGCAAGACTTCTCCCATGTCCTCAGGAACAAAAGTAACTACTCACAAAGCATAAACATGTTCATAATCAGAGGGGTATTAATATGCATATAGGGTCTGAACATATGATCTTCCACCAATTAAACCAACTAGCATCAACTACAAGAAGTAATTAACACTACTAGCAACCTACTAGCACCAATCCCGGACTTGGAGACAAGAATTGGATACAAGAGATGAACTAGGGTTTTGAGATGAGATGGTGCTGATGAAGATGTTGATGGAGATTGCCCTCTCCCGATGAGAGAAGCGTTGGTGATGACGATGGCGATGATTTCCCCCTCCGGGAGGGAAGTTTCCCCGGCAGAACAGCTCCGCCAGAGCCCAAGATTGATTCCGCCAAGGTTCCGCCTCGTGGCAGCGGAGTTTAGTCCGAGAAGATGGCTTATGATTTTTTCCCATCGAAAGTCTCCATATAGCAGAAGATGGCCATCGGAGGGCCACCAGGGGGCCCACGAGGTAGGGGGCGCGCCCTGGGGGGTAGGGCGTGCCCCCACCCTCGTGGGAAGGGTGTGGCCCCCCTGGTGAGGTTCTTGTGCTCAGTATTTTTTATATATTTGGAAAACATCATCCGTGAAGTTTCAGGACTTTTGGAGCTATGCAGAATAGGTCTCTAATATTTGCTCCTTTTCCATCCCAGAATCCCAGCTACCGGCATTCTCCCTCTTTATGTAAACCTTGTAAAATAAGAGAGAATAGGCATAAGTATTGTGACATAATGTGTAATAATAGCCCATAATGCAATAAATATTGATATAAAAGCATGATGCAAAATGGAGTATCATTTGTCTATGTATTCACACATGTATTATGTTTCCGGTTAATACAATTCTAGCATGAATAATAAACATTTATCATGATATAAGGAAATAAATAATAACTTTATTATTGCCTCTAGGGCATATTTCCTTCAAACTATCCCTCAACATGCAACAAAGAGTCACTCCAAAGTCACTAATAGCGGAGAACAAACGAAGAGATTATGGTAGGGTACGAAACCACCTCAAAGTTATTCTTTCCAATCAATCTGTTGGGCTATTCCTATAAGTGTCACAAACAGCCCTAGAGTTCGTACTAGAATAACACCTTAAGACACAAATCAACCAAAACCCTAATGTCACCTAGATACTCCAATGTCACCTCAAGTATACGTGGGTATGATTATACGATATGCATCACACAATCTCAGATTCATCTATTCAGCCAACACAAAGTACTTCAAAGAGTGCCCCAAAGTTTCTACCGGAGAGTCAAGACGAAAACGTGTGCCAACCCCTATGCATAGGTTCATGGGCGGAACCCGCAAGTTGATCACCAAAACATACATCAAGTGGATCAATAGAATACCCCATTGTCACCACGAGTATCCAACGCAAGACATACATCAAGTGTTCTCAAATCCTTAAAGACTCAATCCGATAATTTAACTTCAAAGGGAAAACTCAATCCATTACAAGAGAGTAGAGGGGGAGAAACATCATAAGATCCAACTATAATAGCAAAGCTCGCGATACATCAAGATCGTACCACCTCAAGAACACGAGAGAGAGAGAGAGAGAGAGCGAGAGAGATCAAACACATAGCTAATGGTACATACCCTCGGCCCCGAGGGAGAACTACTCCCTCCTCGTCATGGAGAGCACCGGGATGATGAAGATGGCCACCGAAGAATGATTCCCCCTCTGGCAGGGTGCCGGAACAGGTCTAGATTGGCTTTCGGTGGCTACGGAGGCTTCTGGCGGCGGAACTCCCGATCTATTCTGCTCCCAGAAGTTTTTAGGGTATATGGGTATATATGGGAGGAAGAAGTACGTCGGTGGATCTCCGGGCTGTCCACGAGGCAGGGGGGGCGCGCCCAGGGGGGTCGGCGCGCCCCCCACCCTTGTGGGCAGCCCGAGACTCTCCTGGTCCATCTCCGATACTCTGTGGGCTTCTTCTGGTCCAAAAATAAGTTTCGTGAAGTTTCAGGTCAATTGGACTCCGTTTGATTTTCCTTTTCTGCGATACTCTAAAATAAAGGGGAAAAAACAGAAACTGGCACTAGGCTCTGGGTTAATAGGTTAGTCCCAAAAATAATATAAAAGTGCATAATAAAGCCCATAAACATCCAAAACAGATAATATAATAGCATGGAACAATCAAAAATTATAGATACGTTGGAGACGTATCAGCATCCCCAAGCTTAATTCCTGCTCGTCCTCGAGTAGGTAAATGATAAAAACAGAATTTTTGATGTGGAATGCTACCTAACATATTTCTCTAAGTAATTCTCTTCATTTTGGCATGAATGTTCAGTTCCATAAGATTCAAGACAAAAGTTTAATATTGACATAAAAATAATAATACTTCAAGCATACTAACTAAGTAATCATGTCTTCTCAAAATAACATGGCCAAAGAAAGTTCATCCCTAAAAAATCATATAGTTTGGTCATGCTCCATTTTCTTCACACAAGAATGCTCTCATCATGCACAACCCCGATGACAAGCCAAGCAATTGTTTCATACTTTAGTAATCTCAAACTTTTTTCAACTTTCACGCAATACATGAGCGTGAGCCATGGATATAGCACTATGGGTGGAATAGAATATAATGAGGGGGTTATGTGGAGAAGACAAAAAGGAGAAAGTCTCACATCGACGCGGTTAATCAATGGGCCAGGGAGATGCCCATCAATTGTTGTCAATGCAAGGAGTAGGGATTGCCATGCAACGGATGCACTAGAGCTATAAATGTATGAAAGCTCAACAAAAGAAACTAAGTGGGTGTGCATCCAACTTGCTTGCTCACCAAGACCTAGGGCACTTGAGGAGGCCCATTGTTGGAATATACAAGCCAAGTTCTATAATGAAAATTTCCCACTAGTATATGAAAGTGACAAAACAAGAGACTCTCTATCATGAAGATCATGGTGCTACTTTGAAGCACAAGTGTGGAAAAAAAAGGATAATAGCATTGTCCCCTTTTTTCAATTTGGCCTTTCTTTTTTTATTTGGCCTTTCTTTTTTGGCCTTTCTTTTTTGGGGGGACAATGCTCTATTAATGATGATCATCACACTTCTATTTATTTACAGCTCAAAGATTACAACTCGATATTAGAACAAAGTATGACTCTATATGAATGCCTCCGGTGGTGTACCAGGATGGGCAATGAATCAAGAGTGACATGTATGATAAATTATGCATGGTGGCTTTGCCACAAATACGATGTCAACTACATGATCATGCAAAGCAATATGACAATGATCATGCGTGTCATAATAAACGGAACGGTGGAAAGTTGCATGGCAATATATCTCGGAATGGCTATGGAAATGCCATAATATGTAGGTATGGTGGCTGTTTTGAGGAATGTATATGGTGGGTTTATGGTACCGGCGAAAGTTGCGCGGTACTAGAGAGGCTAGCAATGGTGGAAGGGTGAGAGTGCGTATAATCCAAGGACTCAACATTAGTCATAAAGAACTCACATACTTATTGCAAAAATCTATTAGTTATCGAAGCATAGTACTACGCGCATGCTCCTAGGGGGATAGATTGGTAGGAAAAGACCATCGCTCGTCTCCGACCGCCACTCATAAGGAGGACAATCAATAAATACATCATGCTCCGACTTCTTAACATAACGGTTCACCATACATGCATGATACGGGAATCACAACTTTAACACAAGAATTTCTCAAATTCACAACTACTCAACTAGCATGACTCTAATATCACCATCTCCATATCTCAAAACAATTATCAAGTATCAAACTTCTCATAGTATTCAATGCACTTTATATGATAGTTTTTATTATATCCCTCTTGGATGCCCATCATATTAGGACTAAATTCCTAACCAAAGCACATTACCATGCTGTTCTAAAAGACTCTCAAAATAATATAAGTGAAGCATGAGAGATCATCTATTTCTTCAAAATAAAACCACCGCCGTACTCTAAAAAGATATAAGTGAAGCACTAGAGCAATAACAAACTACTCCGAAAGATATAAGTGAAGATCAATGAGTAGTCGAATAATTATGCAACTATATGAAGACTCTCTAACATTAAAGAATTTCATATCTTTGTATTTTATTCAGCAAGCAAAACAAAAGAAAATAAAATGACGCTCCAAGCAAAACACATATCATGTGGCGAATAAAAATATAGCTCCAAGTAAAGTTACTAATGAACGAAGACGAAAGAGGGGATGCCTTCCGGGGCATACCCAAGCTTCGGCTCTTGGTTATCCTTGAATATTTCCTTGGGGTGCCTTGGGCATCCCCAATCTTAGGCTCTTGCCACTCCTTATTCCATAGTCCATCGAATCTTTACCCAAAACTTGAAAACTTCACAACACGAAACTTAAAGGAGAAAACTCGTGAGCTCTGTTAGCGAAAGAAACAAAACACCACTTCAAGGTACTGAAATGAACTTATTCTTTATTTATATTGGTGTAATATCTACTGTATTCCAACTCATCTATGGTTCATACCCTCCCATAGTACTCATAGATTCATTAAAATAAGCAAACAACACACGAAAAACAGAACAGTCTGTAATAATCTGTAATTAACGCAAACTTATGGAACCCCAAAAATTCTAAAATAAATTTCTGGACATGATTAATTTATCTATTAATCATCTGCAAAAATAATGAACTAAATAGCACTATCCAAATAAAAATGGCAGCAATTCTCGTGAGCGCTAAAGTTTCTGTTTTTTACAGCAAGATCAACAAGACTTTCCCCAAGTCTTCCCAAAGGTTCTACTTGGCACAAACACTAATTAAAACATAAAAACTCAATCATAACAGAGGCTAGATAAATTATTGATTGCTAAACAGGAGCAAAAAGCAAGAAACAAAAATAAAGTTGGGTTGCCTCCCAACAAGCACTATCGTTTAACGCCCCTAGCTAGGCATGATGATTTCAATGATGCTCACATAAAAGATAAGAATTGAAACTTAAAGAGAGCATCATGAAGAATATGACTAGCACATTTAATTCTAACCCACTTTCTATGCATAGGTATTTTGTGAGCAAACAACTTGTGGGAACAATAATCAACTAGCATAGGAGGGCAAAACAAGCATAACTTCTAAACTTTAAGCACATAGAGAGGAAACTCGATATTATTGCAATTCCTACAAGCATATATTACTCCCCCATAATAATTTTCAGTAGCATCATGAATAAATTCAACAATATAACTATCACATAAGCATTCTTTTCATGATCTACGAACATAGAAATTTTATTACTCTCCACATAAGCGAATTTCTTCTCATGAGTAATAGTGGGAGAAAACTCAACATAATAATTACCATGTGAGGCATAATCCAATTTAAAACTAAAATCAGGATGACAAGTTTCATGGATATCATTATTCTTTATAGCATACAAGTCATCACAATAATCATCATAGATAGCAACTTTGTTCTCATAATCAATTGGAACCTCTTCCGGAATAGTGGATTCATCACAAAATAAAGTCATGACCTCTCCAAATCCACTTTCATCAATATAATAATCATAAATAGAAGGCATGCTTTCATCATAATAAATTTTCTCATCAAAACTTGGGGGACAAAAAATATCATCTTCATAAAACATAGCTTCCCCAAGCTTGTGGCTTTACATATCATTAGCATCATGTATATTCAGAGAATTCATACTAACAACATTGAAATCATGCTCATCATTCAAAGATTTAGTGACAAATATTCTAATGCATTCTTCCTCTAGCACTTGAGCACAATTATCGGAATCCTTATTTTCATGATAGATATTAAAAATATGAAGCATATGAGGTACCCTTAGTTCCATTTTTTATAATTTTCTTTTATAGACTAAACTAGTGATAAAACAAGAAACAAAAAGATTTGATTGCCAGATCTAAAGATATACCTTCAAGCGCTAACCTCCCTGGCAACGGCGTCAGAAAAGAGCTTGATGTGTACTACACAACCTTCTTCTTGTAGACGTTGTTGGCCTCCAAGTGCAGAGGTTTGTAGGACAGTAGCAAATTTCCCTCAAGTGAATGACCTAAGGTTTATCAATCTGTAAGAGGCGTAGGATGAAAATGGTCTCTCTTAAGCAACCCTGCAACCAAATAATAAAGAGTCTCTTGTGTCCCCAACACACCCAATACAATGGTAAATTGTATAGGTGCACTAGTTCGGCGAAGAGATGGTGATACAAGTGGTATATGGATGGTAGATAAAGGTTTTTGTAATCTGAAAATATAAAAACAGCAAGGTAACTAATGATAAAAGTGAGCACCAACAGTATTGCAATGCTAGGAAACAAGGCCTAGGGTTCATACTTTCACTAGTGCAAGTTCTCTCAACAATAATAACATAATTGGATCATATAACTATCCCTCAACATGCAACAAAGAGTCACTCCAAAGTCACTAATAGCAGAGAACAAACAAAGAGATTATGGTAGGGTACGAAACCACCTCAAAGTTATTCTTTCCAATCAATCCGTTGGGCTATTCCTATAAGTGTCACAAACAGCCCTAGAGTTCGTACTAGAATAACACCTTAAGACACAAATCAACCAAAACCCTAATGTCACCTAGATACTCTAATGTCATCTCAAGTACCCGTGGGTATGATTATACGATATGCATCACACAATCTCAGATTCATCTATTCAGCCAACACAAAGTACTTCAAAGAGTGCCCCAAAATTTCTACCGGAGAGTCAAGACGAAAACGTGTGCCAACCCCTATGCATAGGTTCATGGGCGGAACCCGCAAGTTGATCACCAAAACATACATCAAGTGGATCGATAGAATACTCCATTGTCACCACGGGTATCCCACGCAAGACATACATCAAGTGTTCTCAAATCCTTAAAGACTCAATCCGATAAGATAACTTCAAAGGGAAAACTCAATCCATTACAAGAGAGTAGAGGGGAGAAACATCATAAGATCCAACTATAATAGCAAAGCTCGCGATACATCAAGATCGTACCACCTCAAGAACACGAGAGAGAGAGAGAGAGAGAGAGATCAAACAAATAGCTACTGGTACATACCCTCAGCCCCGAGGGAGAACTACTCCCTCCTCGTCATGGAGAGCACCGGGATGATGAAGATGGCCACCGGAGAATGATTCCCCCTCCGGCAGGGTGCCGGAACGGGTCTAGATTGGCTTTCGGTGGCTACGAAGACTTCTGGCGGCGGAACTCCCGATCTATTTTGCTCCCAGAAGTTTTTAGGGTATATGGGTATATATGGGAGAAAGAAGTACATCGGTGGATCTCCGGGCTATCCACGAGGCAGGGGGGGCGCGCCCCCCACCCTCGTGGGCAGCCCGGGACTCTCCTGGTCCATCTCCGATACTCCGTGGGCTTTTTCTGGTCCAAAAATAAGTTCCGTGAAGTCTCAGGTCAATTGGACTCCGTTTGATTTTCCTTTTCTCCGATACTCTAAAATAAGGGAAAAAACAGAAACTGACACTAGACTCTGGGTTAATAGGTTAGTCCCAAAAATAATATAAAAGTGCATAATAAAGCCCATAAACATCCAAAACAGATAATATAATAGCATGGAACAATCAAAAATTATAGATACGTTGGAGACGTATCAAGAGGTATGGCCATGCCTCTCGCGGAAGGAAAAGAAAAAAAACTTGTTTTTCCCCATTTTCGACAGGTGCCGCCGTGCCTCTCGCGGAATGAAAAAATGAGACATTTTTTTCCGAGAGGCACAGTCGTCCCTCTCACGAAAGCAAGCCCGTGCCTGTCGCGGAACGAAAAAAACGTTTTTTTCGTTTCTGAGCGGCACAGCCATGCCTCTCGTGGAAATAAAGCCATGTTTTTCGCGGAAGGAAAAGAAAAAAGAAAATGTTTTGTTTACATTTTCGAGAGGCATGGGCGTGCCTCTCGTGGAAGGAAAAAAATAGTTTTTTTCGTGCCTCCCGCGAAAGGAAAAAAACCGTTTTTTTCGTTTTCGAGAGGCACGGTCGTGCCTCTCACGAAAGGAAAAAAATCATGTTTTCTTTTCGTTTTTGGGAGGCATGGTCGTGCCTCTCGCGGAAGCAAACCCGTGTCTCTCGCGAAAGGAAAAAAACCCGTTTTTTTGTTTTCGAGAGGCACGGTCGTGCCTCTCACGGAAGGAAAAATAACCGTGTTTTCTTTTCGTTTTCGGGATGCATGGTCGTGCCTCTCACGGAAGCAAATCCGTACCTCTCGCGAAAGGAAAAAAGCCGTTTTTTTGTTTTTTGAGAAGCACGGTCATGCCTCTCACAGAAGGAAAAAAACAGTGTTTTTTTTCGTTTTCGGGAGGCATGGTCGTGCCTCTCATGGAAGGAAACCCGTGCCTCTCGTGGAGGGAAAAATTAGGAAAAACGGTTTTTTTTCGTTTCCGAGAGGCACGACCGCGCCTCTCGCGGAAGCAAATTTATGCCTTTCCCAGAAGGAAAAAAACACATTTTTTTTCTCATCTCTGGGAGGCACGGCCATGCATCTCATGAAAGCAAACTCATGCCTCTCACGAAAGGAAATAAAAAAGAAAACATTGTTTTTCGCGCCAAATTTTTTTCTCCAAAAAGCTAAGAAAGGCTGGTAAAAAGCCCAAAAACATCTAAAGATCCAAAAATGTATGCAGAAAAATAAAAAATAAAATAAAATCCGGAAGAAGCCCCAAAGCGTAACACGTGACGGTGAAACCGAGTGACGTGCTCTCCGCTCATCACAAGTGACTCTTGAGGAGGCTCACGAAGGAGGCCTCTTTTGTTAGTTGCTCCAAGATGCTCACTATTTATGTGTGCGTGAATGGGCCGCGTGAGATGAATCAGTTGCCTGGCCTGAATACAAATTTACTCCGGGCCTGAAGAACCATTTAACCGTTTGTCTAAAAAAAATGGCAATCGTACGCATCAGCGCCAGCGCGGCAGGGCCACACAGACAGACATACTAGTAGCGATGGGTGTGAGCCGAAGCAGCTCAAGGACAAACTGGTCCACGTATGTGGTTCCCTAAAATAGGTGTCGGTTTGATGCCCATAACAGGTGAGTGCGATCGACGGGAAATCATTGCCCGCGAGCCGCGCAATAGGAGAGGAGTGGTTTCTCTTCCCCCGCAGAAAACACATGGCCCAGTGCTGGCCCTAATCTAACCTCGCACTGCTTTCGCCATCAACCAAAGGTGGCACTAGTACGAACGAGACGACTCGCCAAGATAGATAGAAAGCATCAATGGCTTGGGAGTTGGGACTACTACATCTAATTTCTTCCTCCACGGAAAGCACATGGTTGATTATCCCTCTTGAGTACGTACGTGCTCCAGCGTAAGGTACTAGAGTAGTGCCGGTCGTAATCTAATGCCGAGGAGATTAGGCCGGAGCTGTGGAACATTATATGAATGATTAACCGGTAGTAGTACGTAGCAGTTGGGTAGCGTCTCCGGGCTCCTGCGGGGAGAGGAGAGGAGAAGGAGCGACCGAAAGCGACGTGGATTATCATCGAATGCGGATCGGATAAAGTAAATCTGCCCAGCGTCCACGGTGGGGGTGGGATATGAGAGAGTGCCTGCCGTGGAGCCGTACGAAGCACGTGGCCGTGCCGCCTCGTTTACTTGCACACACGAGGATCGACGCAACCCAGCAGCGGCGGCGCCCCTTCGCAGCCAGCAAGGGCCACTGCTTCCCGGCCGGGGAGTTGCGCTGCTAGGGCTAGCTCAGCTGACCCTGCTGTGTACTGGTCGTGTAGTGTGTGTAGCCATGCATGGCAATAGGATGGACGGCACGGAATTACTGTATTGTTTTTCTCGTCCCCGCATGCAGAAAACCTTGCATGCCATGCACACATGCATGCAGAGAAGCACTAGTCTGCTCAAGCTCTCGTTTTGGTGTAGCGGATCCTTGTAAGAGATGTGGCCGATGGTGATTGCAGCGCATGCACGTTTGCACACGTTTGTCGAGTTTTATTTATTATACGACGAGATCGATCTATCGAGCCGGCCATCTCTGGACTGGTCCAATGTTCAACCTCGCAACAGCGCAACAACGGCTGATCACCACTGTGGTGAGGAGGACGTACGTAGTAGTAGTAGTAGTATCTTCTTTAGGGGAATGGAATGGACGCCCTTACGTGTTGACAACGCATGCACGCTGGCCCCATGAGCATCTATCCTTCCGACATGGGACGTACGGGATACTGTATCCGACCGAGTGCGCTCGCTACACAGAATGACAGAAAGAATGCAGAAAAGGGCAGGGATTCATCATGAGGAATCAAATAAACCCGGCACGGCTCACCGGAGATGCGGCGGAGCGCTCCTTGGTTCTCCTGTCCACCCACGACCGCCTTTCTCTTCATTTCTTTCCCTTCTTCCATCAGCGACCCCCCGCCGCGGAGTAGTGGTTTCCGGCAAAGCGATCGGTCCCCGGACGTCATCGCACGATCGAGATGCCAATGCCATGGCGCGGCGCCATCCATGGACCCGTCGCCGCGGGCGCACATAGATAGAGATACATCATGGCTATTCGCACTAGCAGCTTCTACTGAAGGTCAGGTGCTGGCTCCGGCCCCTTCCAGGTTGCGTGGCTGTGAGACTGCGAGCAACAGTCTGATGGGTGAAGGAGGCCGGCCGCGGAGCGCACGCCATGAGCCGGGAATCTTTCCGCGTCGCGTCGCTGCCACAGTAGTTTTTTCGTTCCAGTTGAGAGGACTAGTAGCTAGGAGGATTGGTTCGTCGGCCGACTCGTCTCATCGAGTGCAGTGCAGGTCTTTGTTTTAGCTAGCGTCAACTCTTCTCATCCTCCTCCAATGGGAGCACCAGGAACCGGAGGGGATCCGCTGACCCGAGCTGATGGATCAGCTAGGAATATCCTCTCCGGTGCACTCTTGGTTGGTTGGCTGGCGCGAACCAGCCAAACCCACTGGAAACCTACCCAAGGGTTGCTTAGGCCAACTCCACCACGCGACACTGTCTTGTACGCCGGACGCAGTTTGGATAAAAGCGGACATATGCAACGACTCAACGGCGGACCTCGTTTTACTTTTTCGTCCGCATCGTATTCGTTTCACCCCATCTCTGGCCCAAAGTTGGTCTTGATTTGAGGCAAAAGCGGACAGAAAACGGACGCCTCCGCATCCTCTTCATCCGCTGTGTCCGGGCATGCCCCACATGTCACCCTCTCTCTCTCTTTTCTCTCCCCTGGCCCACGGTGTCCACCCACCCATCAACACATGCAGCCACGGGCTTGTCTACCGGAGCGGCGCGGATATATTATGAAATTACAATTCAAAACGAATCTAGTGATACTAATTTAGTGTCATAAATGCTGTTGCTTTTTTTTTATAAAGTTGGTCAAAGTTTTAAAATTTTGACTTAAGACAAAAATTAGAAGTACACTTATTCATGGACGGAGGGAGTAGCTAGCACGATGCAGTTCCTTCCCTAGGTTTATAGGTAAGCTAGCTAAACAAAGTTCTTCGTGCGCCCATTGGAGGAGGAGCGGAGGAGTTGACGCTAGAGAAAACAAAGACTCGCACGCGTAGCTCAACCGCACGTACACGATGAGATGGGATCCATAGAGTCGAGTCGAGCTGATCCTACTCGGCTAGCCCCTCCCTCTTCCTGCCTCTAGCTAGCAAGCCTGAGAAACTGCTGTGACAGCGACGCGCCGGCCATCGCCAAGATGCCCGGCTCATGGCGCGCGCTCCGCCGCCGGCCTCCTTCACTCATCACACTGTTGCGCGCAGTCTCTCAGCCACGGAACCAGCCAGGGGCCGGAGCGGGCACCTGCTACTGTTACTGTCAGCGGCGGTGAGCCGTCGCAAGCTGCTGCTAGTGCACGCTATATGCTATGCTCACGTGAGGCCACCATCGATCTGCCCGTGGGCGCGCTGTGGCGATGGCGATGGCGCCGTGCCATGGCATCTCGATCGTGCGATGGCGTCCGGGGACCCATCGCTTTGCCGGAAACCACCACCGCGCGGCGGGGGATCGGTGATGGAAGAAGGGATCGCATCGGGAAAGAAATGAGGAAGGAAAAAACACGAGGCCTCTGACGCGGCGACAACTCGGCGCCATGGAAAAGCGATCCGCGATGCGCGAGGGTGGAGAACCAACGAGCGCTCCGCCGCATCTCCCGTGAACCGTGCCGGGTTTATTTGATTCCTCAAGTGAATCCCTGCCTTTTTCTGTATTCTTTGTAGTACTAGCGCACTCGGCCGGATCCCGTCCGATGTCGGGAGGATTGTTATATGCTCATGGGACCAACGTGCATGCGCTGTCGACACGTAAGGCCAGGGCGTGTAGCTAGTCACGGAGCGAGCGAGCCAGCGTCCGCGCACCAAAGAAGAGATACCAGCTGACAGGTACGTGTGCTGTGAGAATCGCGGTTGCACTGTTGCGAGGTTGAACATGCATGTTGGACCAGGGATGATGGCTGGCTCTGCCGATCTTCTCGTCGTAGTAATACTAACATAAAAACTCGACAAATGTGTGAAACATGCGCCGCAAACATCACCGGCCGGCCAGATCTCGTGCAAGGATCCGCTCCATCAGACGAGCTTGACTTTGAGTCGACACTGCATGCCATGTCATGCAAGGTTTCCTCCCTTGTGCATGCGAGGATGAGAGGCCATTTTTAACTGCCTCTTCGCCTCCTCGGTAAGCTGAGCTCCATCCATCCTCGTCGCTTCTAGTGTAGGAAAAAGGGAGTCTCATCCATCCATCCATCGTCGTACGCGTCGCCACCCAGCACGTGCAGCTTGCAGTAGTACGACGGACTCCCCCGAGAAGAAGAAGAAGAGGTGGCCCTTGCCGCCCGCCAAGGGGTGCTCGCATTGCCGCGTCGCACGACAGCGCCTCATCTTATCCACGTGCTTCGTACGGCTGCCGTGGCCGGGCGCTCCGTCGCCCCACCGTAGACGGTGGACGGATTTATTTAGCAAGGTTATCCTATCCACGGTCTGACAATCATGATCCACGTCGCTTTCCATTGCTCGCTCGCTCCTCTCCCCGCAGGAGCCCGGAGACGCTACCCAGCAACTGCTACGTACGTACTACTGCCGGTTAATCACTCATATAATCTTCCACAGCTCCGGCCTAATCTCCTCAGCATTAGATTACGACTGGCGGCGCTATTAAAGTGCCGCTGGAGCACGTACGTACCCCAGAGGGATAATGAACCATGTGCTTTCCGTGGAGGAAGAAATTAGATGCAAGTAGTTCCAACTCACAAGCCATTGATGCTTTCTATCTATAATCTACCTTGGCGAGTCGTCTCGTTCGTACCACTACTAGCTAGTAGTGCCTTTGATTGATGGCGAAAGCACTCCTGCGTGGTTAGATTAGGGCCGGCATTGGGCCATGTGTTTTCTGCGGCCGAAGAGATAACCACTCCTGTAGGGAGCACTTGCGAGCTGCGACCAACAATTTCCCATCGATCGCACTCGCCTCTCATGGCATCTAACCGACACCTATTTTTGGGAACCAATACGTGGACCAGTTTGTCCTTAAGCTGCTTCAGCTCATCGACCATCGTCCTGTCTCTGTGTGTGTGGCCCTGCCGCGCTGGAAATGTGAGGCACGAGTGCGCACGATTGCCATTTTTCGAGCGCTCATCCTCGCGGTCGTTTAAATTTATTTATTTTTGAGATTTTCATGGTCGTTTAAATGGGGTCTTCAGGCCCGGAGGCCGGAGCAGGTTTGTATTCAGGCCCAGCAACTCATTCGTGTCTCGGGGCCCATTCACGCTCGCATAAATAACCAATACCTCGCCCATAAAATCAGGAGAATTTTTTTAACCAATAAGACTTTATTCCTCAAATAATAGCCATGCCATTTACAATGGAATGAGAAATAAAGTCAGGGATAAACGATTCCAAAAATAGAAGATTTATTGTGCTAATCTGTGTGCCACCTCATTCGCCTCGCGGAAGCAATGTGAGTATTCAACACTAGCAAAATCCAGAGCTAGCTGTTTACACTCTGCCACCATAACCGCATCAAGTCCAGCATGAGCATCTGGATTTTGTACTGATTCAAACAAAGTTGATGTCTGATTCAATTAGGATCTTATTGCATTCAATCTTCCCCTCTAAGTATAGGCCATTACGAATTGCTGTTATCTCTGCAGAGTCAACAGTGCCAACCTGAGGGATGTGCCAAGTTGCTGCAGCGATAAACTTCCCTCGGCTGTCGCGAGCGATCGCACTTGTTGCTCCTGACAAAGTTTCAGCTTGGAAGGTCGCGTCGACATTGATTTTAGTCACGTCGCTGAGTGGACGCTTCCACATGTGATCATGGCTTCTATCCGGCTGCTTGTTCGTGTATGCTCTAATGAAATTTGTAGCTAAAACTCTGGTTGATGTAGCAGCTCTATCCGCAGTTTGAATCGCTTCGCCCTTCACGACCGCATCCGAGATGATTTCCAGCAAACCCAATTCAGTTCAGACTTCCTTTGCCCGTTTGCACGTAAACAAACAATACTGGATGTCTTCCAACCCAATAGAACAAAAAGGACATCGGGGCACTGCCGGAATATGCCTATTAGCTAGTACTCCAAAACAAGGCAATGAGCCATTCAGCGCCTTCCAAATAAAGTGCTTAATTTTTCCTGGGAGTTTTAGATTCCACACTTCCTTCCATATCGTATTCATCTGTATATTTCCTTGTCCATCTGTTCTTGTAAGACGCCGCCTATATTGGTGCTCGAACTCCCTATGATATGCTGATCTTACTGAAAAGGTTCCTGATCGCGTGTAGTTCCAAGCAATAAAATCCTCCATAATCTGCACATTCAAAGGTATTTGGAGGATCCTATGAGCATCAACAGGAGAGAATACATCTCTAATTAGCACTTCGTCCCACTGTCCAATGTGTGGATCAATAAGCTCTCCCACAAATCTGAGCATCGTTGCACCTCTAGGGGTGATTACCTTCCTTGAAGGACTCGAAGGGATCCAGGGATCCCGCCATATATCAATATGTGCTCCCGTACCTACATGCCAAATGCACCCTCTCTGGAAAGTTTGAATACCTACAACTATGCTCTGCCAAGTAAAATCAAGAGATACCTCCAAGGTTTCAAACTCTGACTTGTGTTCCTTGCCACTCTCCGAATCTTATAGTGCATGAATTTCATATGACCAAATTTGAATGAGCTGGATGGATCCCAACGATTCCAAAAGCACTTGAACCGCGCAAACCAACTTGTGAGAACCAAAGATCGCCGTAAGCGGTATGTCTTGGGACACATCGCCTTGCAAGGCCAGTCATCAAACTGATGATTTGTCGTCATATTTTGAAGAGAAAAAAATAAAGCACAAAAACCAGGGCTTGTTTGATTGCTGGCTAACTTTGCCATAGTTTGCCACACTATTTCTGGCAAACTTAGCTAATCTTAGGAGTTCAAATTCTTAGCCACACTTTGTCTTGCCCAATGACACATTATCATATATTTTTGTGTGTATGACATGTGAGACTTTTGCACAAAACACTATTGTCTAGGTGTGGCTAGAACCAAACACCCACTTAACTTGATCAAACTTGCGTAACTTGAGTTGTGGCAAAGTGCATCTTGGAACCAAACATCCCACCGTGGGAATCACTAACCGAAAAAAACTGCACACCACTATCGACGCCAATAACACTGAAAAAAGGTCGAACCATCAAGGTAGGTTGAATCGTTGGACGACAATGTGAAAGCTTGTGCAGGACAAAAGGCATCACATGCTTCTCGGTGTTGACTATGTTAGCCACACCACGTCAAGAAAAAGATAGAGCCGCGGAAATTGTATTGCGTGCATGCCACATCCATCATTAATTGAGACATTGTCACCAAATATATACAAAACAAACATACCAAAAACTGCAATCCTACATTGATCCAAGGGTTCCTTCGCCTCTAGTTGCCTGATCAACTACCGAATGTGAGGGGAACTAAACGAAATAACAACGGAAGAAATGGCTTCTCCTGTCACGTAATATGTTTTGATTCAGATACAAGTGGCTTGCATGTTATATTCTTAGAGAAGATGTTCTAAGATTCTTTATACAGTACAGAGGTTCGTTTATAGACTTTCCACACACACACAAAATACTTATACCTTTTGATTTACCAATATATGCTTGATGGTGTTGTGAAATATATATCTTACCTGCTTTCGTTTTTTTTTGCGGAATTTATCTGCTTTAATTATTCTTACCATCACACACATTACATCCTACTCCCTCCGAACCATATTACTTGTCGCTCAAGTGAATGTATCTAAACATATTTCAGTGCTAGATACATCCATTTAAGCAACAAACCAACAAGTAAAATGAATCGTTAGGAGTACATGATTTAGAAATTTATTCGAGCAGGCACGTATGTTCTCAAGGGATTGCACACAACCCGATGTTGTACCCATTGGGGCCTTCTAATGGTTGTTGTTTCAAACTTGTGATAATCATAGGATCTTCATAATAGTACAACTTTGGCCATTATTTTCTATGATGCACACTTATGAAATCCAAAGGATGTGTTAACGTTTACGTTTTTTTCTAGTAGGAAAATTTACAAGATTGGGGGTAGTTACAGTTGCAGTATTCGTTCTCTTGAATATTGGTACACAGTTTCCTAAACATGACTATAATCGCCAAGTCAACGGCGTATGCATGAAAGCCAGCTGAAATTTAGTTCTGAAAGTCTTTTTCAAGTCTGATGCATTAAGTAATTAGTAGTACTACTGACAATTATACATGAATAAAGAAAGTTCGGCTGGTCCTCAACTAATGTGGAGAGCACTGGCAAAAACTGTTGGGAGCATGTGATCCGTTGAACGTGAACAATCCCATGATCTTGGCATTGTTCATTCGGAGTACAGCTGCGGCATTAGGGCATCTTGGCCCATTAGGAGGGGCAAAAAATCGCCCCCGGGGCGCACCGGCGCTAAACCGCGTACTGGGGGCGTGATACCTTCCCGTTGCGGCCCCCCACGGGTTTTTAAAAAAGTCAAATACGGCGCAAAGACGACTCAAATTTAACGCAAATATCGGCGAGTTCGTTCAAATTTAAACATACTTTACAAAAAAAGGAAAAAACTACCGCGGGCTACCCCCACCGTCTCCCTCGCCGCCCGCCCACGCGGTTCTACATGCCGAGGAGGCAGTAGAACCGCGTGTAGTCACCGCCGTCGTCGTTGTCGTCATCGCCCCCGCTGACGCCTCCGCCGTCCCTACTGCATCCCTCCCCCGGTTGGCGCGGCGGGTTGGACGGTCCGGGGGCGGCGGCGGCGTCGTCGCTGAGGACCACGACGCCGTGCTCGTCCTCGCGCCCACGCTTGCGGGCGGCGATCTCCTCCAGGGCCCGGCGCTGCCGGACCATCTCGTCGCGGAGGTAGTCGTCCCGCGCCCACCGCAAGGCGTCCTTGTCGGAGAAGCCACGCCGGGCTATCTCCTCATACTCCACGGGGAGGCCGGGCTCCGGCTTGGGCTCGACGAGGACGAAGCGGCCGGTGGGGGAGGCGTTGCCGCCGATGCGGACGCCAGAGCTGCGGGTGCGCGCGCTGACAGGCGCGCCCTGGGCCTCCGGCTTGACGGGGCGGAGGTGGAGGCAGGGGGAGCCGCCGGACGAGGAGGAGGACCCCCCGGTCTCCATGCGCCTCGGGGTCCAGGAGCTTCCCCGGCGGCGTGTGAAGGACGGGGGAGCGGGGTACTCGAGGCGCGGCGTGTTGCCGCCCTCGATGTACTCGAGGACGGCCTCCAACGTGCGCCCGGGCACGCCCCACCACCGATGCCGGCCGACGGCGTTGAGTCTGCCGGAGGGCTCGACGCCGTTGGTGGCCTCGAGCTGCTCGGCGTGACGGCGGCGGAAGTAGGGCTCCCAGAGCGGGCTGTCCGGAACGTACCGTGGCCCCTCCCTCGCTGCACGCGGCAGGGACGAGCGGATGCGTGCGATCTCCGCACGCCGCGCCGCGCCGGTGGGTATCGGGGGCACCGGCACGCCGCCGACGCTGATCCTCCACGCCCCGGGTACCCGCATGTCCGGCGGGACCGGGTACTCGGCCTCGAAAAGGAGGCGAGCCTCGCTCTCGTGAAGATGGCGGCGGGCGAAGCCGTTCGCCGCCGCGCCGTCGCCTAGGAAGCGCTCGGCCATGGGTGCTGGAGACGGCAAGAGAGAGGAGAGGGAGGAACGACGACGGCGAGAGAGAGGAGAGGGAGGAACGACGACGGCGAGAGAGTACGAGTCGCCGAGTGCGCTGGGGCACGTCTTATATAGGCCGAGGCGCCGCCCGTGCGCGAGCCGCCGTGAGTACGCATGGCGGGCGAGGGAGGGCGAGGGACGCGCGTCATCCGGTCTTCACTGCGCCGCCCGTGAAGCATCAATGGCGCAGGTTGACCGGCGCGGCAGCGCGACAGCTTTGGCATTGATTCGCCGCGGGAAACGAGGCGATGAGGACGACGAAGGGCCGAGAAGAGGGTAGAGTCGTTGACGCGGCGGGCCCGCGGCTGTTTCGCGCCAAAACAGTTTGCCTCGGCGCCCCCGGGCGCCCCCAGCGCGCCGGGTTCGGCCTGGGTCCGCCGGCGCTGTTTTCGGCCCAAGCCGGCGAAAATCAGGCTCCTGAGGACGCGACTGAGCCGATTTTTCGGCGCCGGCGCAAAAAAAACGCCTGGGGAGGCCTTCCTCGGGGCACGGCTGGAGATGCCCTTATACACAGTCTAACGACAGCTAATCAAAATAACACCTATTCCAAAGATCATGTCACGTACTACAGTATTTTCTGGACAATTACAATGTTCATGCCTACTAGGTGAGACCGAGGAACAAGTGGTTCGCTGAATATAGACGTTTTCATACATGATCCTGGCCAGGTTCATCTGACTTCACTAAGGCACTCTATAGAATCGTCCCTCCTTCCCCACGCTCCCACGGCACGCCCTGCGCATGCGTCACGGGGGCCCTCGATCCGCCGCGGTGACCTCCTTTCCCTTCACCCTCGCCCCCCCTCGCCGCCGTCTTCGCTCCGACTTTCCTTCCGTCCCCTATTGATGATAAAGGGTTTCCCGGGTTTAGATTTTAAAACAACCATCCAATACAACGAGCTTGCTGGGGCCGCAGCACAAACAAGTCCAAAAAAAAGAGAGAGAGAAAGAAAGAGAAATAAATACCAACAACAGCAGATTGATGAAACAAAGATGGTCGACAACCGCTGCACCCTCCAGAGAAGTACCACCGCGCTTCTAGCACTCCGAGACGTCGCGTACCGGGCAACACCTTCAAGAAGGAATGCGACGACGATGCCACTGCTGCCCGGGCAAGTCCAAGGGTTTCCCCTGGTACGCAGAGGGCAGTGGGAAAAGGGGTATAACCGATGCCCTTCAGGAAGGTATGGCGGCGCCCGCAGGCGTCACCGCGTTGATGACGGACGAGCCACCAGGGATTTCTCCCACCCAAACGACCACCACCACCCGGACGATCTGAAGTACACCACCAGAACTGCCGCTCACCAACCTGTGCCACCACGTTCACCGAATCATCAATGCTGTCTCTCTGAGCCACCGACACGAGACCTCGGGGAGGGACGAAGAGCCAACAGGCTCGGGGGCATCCGCCACTCAGCCGACGGGACGGGACTACCACCAAATTTGAGTAAGGAACAGGTCAAAAGTGAATAAAAAATGGACGTTTGTTTGTTTACTCCACGATTTGTGTCTGTTTACTTTTAAACGGACGTGGTCAGACAATTTGGGATCGTGCATTGGAGTTGCTAGTTGATCCGCGTTCAGAGATGAGCAGCTACACATGTAGGGATCTAGAACAGTGCCCCCACACTCCGGTAGGTCTCTTGTTCGGAGGCGATGGCGATGCAAGGAGGCGCAACACATGTGGGTGTGATAAGGCCAACTCCAGCGCGCGACCCCATCCTGTCCGGGTGCGTCCGTTTGGGATAGAACGGACTACCAAACGGCCCAGCGCGCGGGTACAAACGGACTTTTGTTCATTTTATGTCCGCTTTCGACCCATCCCGGGCCCTATTTTGGGCCGCTTTTGGGGTGAAATGGACAGCGCGCGGACGGGCGGGACGCGCGCGCTTGTCCTCCCTTGGCCCGTTCGTCGGTGGCACAAAGCACCATGCCGGCGCCCCATTTCGCGCCATTTCCCCCCAAACCCTCCCACGCCCCGCCCGCCACCCTCCCCTGTCCATGCCCGACGCCTCGCCGAATTTTGACGGCCTGGCCGTTGACCCGCCCGAAAAGGTGAAGAAGAAGGCGACCAAGGGTTCAAGGAAGTCGCGGTCGGAATGCACGTCGGCCAGGCATAGGCAGCTCGACATCGAGGCCACCAATGCCGCAACCAAAGCAAAGGAGGTGGCCCTAGTGATCATGAGCGTGGACTTGATCAAGATGAGCGAGAAGACAAGGAGCTAGTTCGAGGCCAGGCAGAAGGAGATGTTCGACGCCGACGGCCTAAACTAGGTCATCTGTTCGGTCGTGCCCGTTCTTTTTGGAGGTTGGCATGGGTGCTGGCCACTGGCTGTGTGCCGGCGAGAAACCTATTCATTTTGGGGGCTGGCTGTGTTGCCGGCCAGGACGTGTAGGGCCGCTGGCTGTGTTGCCGGTGTGAACTAGGGCCGCTGGCCTGAATTAGGGCATGGTTTCAAAAATTGGCGTTTGAAAAAGGAGGTGGACAGGATGCAGCCGGGATGCGTCCGTGCGTTGGGCGCACAAGCACCGCATCAGGCCCGGACACAACCTTATTGCTCTACTCAAACGGACAGAATCCGGATAAAACGGACGTCCGTTTAGGGTCGTGCGTTGGAGTTGGCCTTGTCTGTCCCCGTCTGTTTGGGGTAAAACGGACAAACCAAACGGCCCAGCGCGCGAGCACAAACGGACTTTTGTCCGTTTTGTGTCCACTTTCGACCCATCTTCGGCCAAACATGGTCTGATTTTGGGGTCAAAGCGGACAGAATGCGGACGTTTTCCTTGCCCGTGCGTCTGGCTGCGTCCGCGCATGCAGATGATGGCCCCATCTGTCATCGAAACAAAAAGGGACCCCACCCCCCCCCCCCCCCCCCCCCCTCTCTCTTTTCCTTTTCACCCACCATCCCACCAACCACGCAAGGCTGACGCGCATACGCACGGTGCGGCGGGCGGCGAGGAGCGACAAGTGCGGCGGGGTGGGCAGGCCGCGGTGGCGCAGGCGAGGGCGCGCAGGCCGCGGTGGCGCAAGCAAGGGTGGGCAGGATGCGGTGGCGCGGCGGGTGGCGGTGAGCGGCAAGTACGGCGGGGCGGGCAGGCCGCGGAGAGCTCGGTGGCGGCAACAGCAGCACGAAGCAGGGGGCGTCGCTCCCCCTGCTTCGTGCTGCTGTTGCCGCCACCGAGCTCTCCGCGGCCTGCCCGCACGAAGCAGGGGGCGCGGGGCGGCGGCAAGCGCGATGAGCGGGCATGGTGAGGTCGCGGGGGCGGGCGCGCGCGTCGCGTGGCAGAGCGAGCGGGCCACTGCGCCCGTGTTTGCGTTCCGCGTGCGGGCTAAACTAGCAAGCCGCTACGCGTGCGGGCTAGCTAGCCAGCCGCTGCCGTCGTGGGCGTGTGCGGCACGACGAGCGGCGGGCGGCACGACAAGCGGCGGGCGACACGGCGAATGGCGAGCGCGGCAGGCGGGCGAACTGTGACGCGCGCGCGGTTTGTCGCTGACGGGCGAGCACGGCGCGCAAGCTGCCGCGGTCGGCCCGGCGAGCGGCGACCGCTTGGGAGGACAACGCCAGCTGTCTTTTATGTGTTTGAAGAAATGACCGAGCCGGACAATATCTGGGATAGGTATGCTGCGGTGGGCGCTCGGCCGACGCAAATCCAAATCCGGGCGGACACGACCCATTGGCATCCCCAAACGGACAAAATCCGGATAAAGCGGACATCCGTTTAGGGTCGTGCGGTGGAGTTAGCCACGACCCCAAACGGACGTCCGCTTTGTCCAGATTTCGTCCGTTTGGGGTGGGAATAGATAGCAAAACGAACATTTCTGTCCGCTCATTGTTGACGGCGCCCACCGCGACCGACCGAACCCAAAATGTCCGCTGCACTTCCGCCGCTCGCTAGCCTTGCCTGCTTGCCACCGCGCGCTCGCCGTGCCCGTGCGCCCGCGCCCTACATAGGCCCGCCACGCCAGCCCACCGCTGCCGCCGTTGTCGTCGCCGCTTGCCCGCAGCACCGACCCGCACCGCTCGTCGCTGCACCTCACCGCCCACAGCTGCGCCCCGTCGAGCCCGCCGCTGCAGATGTAGTAGTCGCCCGCGCGCCTCCCCCGGCAGCCGCTCGTGCCCACGCGTCCCCGCTTGCCGCCTGCCGCCGCGCTCCCGCGCGCGCTCGCCCACGAGTCGGCGGCAGCCGTCGCCGCTCGCCCTGCGCGCCCGTCGCGCCAGCCCGCCCCCGCCGCGCCCCGCTTGCTGCCTGCCGCCGCGCTCCCGTGCATGCTCGGCCACGCGCCAGCGGCAGCCATCGCCGCTCCCCCCGCGCGCCCGTCGCGCCAGCCCGCCCCCGCTCGTCCTGGCCGCGTCCGACCAGCCGCCTCCTGCCGCCGCCTGCGCACCCCCCGCCCCCGCCTGCGCCTGCCCGCCGCGGTCTGCTCCGGAGCGCCCTGCTCCGCCGACGCGCCCTGCTTCGGCCGACGTGCACGCGTGCGCGACCGTAGCTGGCCAGGACGCCGCGCTCGCTCGTCCGTCGGCAGCTGCTGCTGCGCCCGCTGCTCGACAGGCCGCTCGCTCGCTGCCTGCTTCGCGCCCGTACCCCGCTCCGGCCGCCGCCTGCGCCGCGCCGCATCCCACTCTGACCACCACGCCAACGCCCCGCTCCGGCCGCCGCCTGCGCCGCGCCGCATCCCACTCTGACCACCACGCCAACGCCCCGCTCCGGCCGACGAATTTTATGTCATATATGTTACTACTCTTTTGTATATATTTGGTTAAAATTTTAAAATTTTGATTTAGAACAAAGGCTAGAAGTACACTTATTCGCGGACGGAGGGAGTATGCAGAATGCAGCCGCCGGCCATTCCTACGGTACGGCTATATCACTTGGACATAAAAAATTGAATAAACCGTCCTTCCTTTGTCGAAGAAAAAAAAAGGTAAACGTGGGGATGAGCTGAGAATGGAAGGAGATCCGGTGACCCGAGCAGATGGATCCGAATATCCCCTCCGATGCACTGTTGGTCGGTTGGCGCGGTCCAGTCATCCATCCTGTTGGTTGGATCGTGGTCGTGGAGCTACCTAGCAGCGCGTACTAGGCAGGTACTCTACTCTACGTGCGGCGCGAACCAAACCCACTGGAAGCCTCTCCAACGCGCTGCATCTCCGTCGCCTCAAGAGAACGTAGCGGAGTGCGGAGGCACTGTTCCGGAGTGCGTGGCTGCCCCAGCCCAGAAGCATATCCTGCAAAATTCGTCGCAGGGGCCATATGGCATATCCTGAACGTAAATCCTTTATATTCTGAAAAATGATGGCAGGACGACCGGCGAAACGAGACCGAGCGCAGTGCCATGCTAGTTACCAGTAGAAAAACAATTGGTGGCGAGTTCCACTGATAAAATATTACGTACTCCTACTTCGTTGTAGTACTACTAGTATAGTATACTGGTGCTGGGTGTGGGTGGGGTGATTAGCTTTGTGATGATGATGATCCCGTCTACTAGGGGTGGGTAGTGGGGCGGGTCGGGGGTGACCAGGTGCTGACGGATCCATCTTATCCCCCGCGCAGCCGAATCCAAAAAGCGGCATCCCATGCGAGCACAACACCGCAGCGGAGCGGCTACCGGCTGCCGCGCGTCGCTGGGGTGGGGGCATATTCCCACGCCGCTCCTCCGCTCCCGCCTTTGTTTAACAGTTTCCTTCCGCTCGATCGCTCCGTCGGCCCGTCGCGCCCGCTCAAGTGCCGTCCCGACGAGTGACGCGGCGCGGGCCCGACCTGTCGGTGGCCTGCCAAATCGCACACTTTGTTTTTCCGGGGGGAAATGGCACACAATTCCTCCGCTCAAAACCAAACCAAACGAACAAAAATCGTCGGAAAATAAAATGAAGCGAAATGAACGTGGAAGCGTGGCAGACTGGCAGTTACGTGCGGTTTACCTGCCAGGCCACGCGAATGGCCGAGCGTGACACGAGCATGAACGCCGCCGCACGCTTGTTAACGAGTTCCATCCACATAAGCCGAGAATTAACTCTTCTTACTTATCGTGCTCGTTTCCGATCACGGAAGCCAAATTTGTCCGTGATACTCTGTGCGGAATGTTAACTCACTCCCCACGCCAAATAAACCCTGCGTTCAAGCGTCGCGCTCCACGTTTTTATTTTCCCCATTTCGGCCTTTTTTCTGGCATATTTATTAGATATATACACTAGATGGAAGTGTCCAAAGCGAAAGCCATAAGGGCCTCGTCATAAAAAAAATAAGAACGTTTAGTAGCCGCTCGGCCGGTTGCCTCGTTCCTAAGCAACGGACGACACAATTACTTATCAAACCCCAAACTCATTGCTACTTACAAAACACAAGCAGCCGCAGATATTCGTCCAAGATGCGGTGAATAACCCAATTCAGCTTCGGCTACTACACGTCCATGGCAGACACACTGGTTTGATTTAAAAATAACGCAAAAAAATAATAGTACTAGCATCCTACTCCTACACTGCAGACAGTGTGCTCCACAATGGCCGCAGCGCCGATGCACCGCACCTGAGAGAGCCCCAGACCAAAGCCGAGTTGGCCACAGCCCCCGTTTTATTTGCGACCGAGCAGATGAATTTGACTCCATTTCGTTTTTCCTTTTCATAAATAATACTTCCTCCGTAAACTAATATAAAAGCGTTTAGAATACTAAAATAATGATCCAAACGCTTTTATATTAGTTTACAGAGGGATTTTAGTATTCTAAACGCTCTTATATTAGTTTACTGAGGGAGTATTAAATATAAAGAAAATAAAAGGGGTTCCGCACACTCGCGGGGCGGCAGATAAACTCGCGGGCGGGCGGGCACGTATATAAAACCACTGTGGCCACCAGCATCCACAAACTTCTCCCTCTCTCTCTCTCGAAATCCCTCTCCCTCTTTCCATTTTCCTCCCCCTTTTCTCCCCACCCTCCCTCGCCCGAGGGATCGATCGCGCGCGATTTGCCTCCCCTCCCTCCCTCAATCCGCGAGCGACTGACCGAGATCGGGCCCGGCGGTAATGGCGGTGGAGGAGGTGGCCGAGAGCTGCGGCAGCCACGCCGCCGCGGCGGGCGGCGGCGGACGCGGACGCGGGGGCGGGGGCGGAGGGTCCTCGTCCCCGCCGGGCGCCGCGGGGTCGGGGGCGGGGGCGGGGGCGCAGTCCAGGAAGCAGCAGCAGCAGCACCACCACAAGCTGGAGGTCTACACCGAGGTGCTGGCGCGCCTCCACGCCGCCGAGGAGCGCGCCCCCGGCTTCGACGACGACCTCTGGAGCCACTTCAACCGCCTCCCCGCGCGGTAACGCCCCCGCCCCCTCCTCCTCCCGGTCCCTCCCACTGACGGCTGCGACGCGGCGGTACTGACGATTCTCGATTTGGCGTTTCGGCCTGGGTTGCAGCTACGCGATGGATGTGAACGTGGAGAGGGCGGAGGACGTGCTCACGCACAAGCGCCTCCTCGAGCTGGCCAGGGATCCGGCGCAGCGCCCGGCCTTCGCCGTGCGGGCCGTGCAGGTGAGCCGTTCGTTCCTCATCACGACGGGCTTCTTCCCCCCCCGTGCTCGTGCTGGTTTAGGAATGCGATTCGGAGCGCCACTGATGTGATCGACCGCTGTACATGACTTGAAATTCGATTGTCCCGAGTTGTATTATATGGTCTGACTTATGTGCTCATCGTCCCTGGTTGGCTGGCCTCGGTGGGCTGGGGGTTCAGTTTTCTGCCCTTCAGATTTCCTTTTTTATAATCATTCCATCCCATCACCACTGAAGCCTAGTCAATGACACTCATTCTCGGTGGTAACACGTCTTTCACCGTCCGGAAAGAATGGGGACATTTTATTAGTATTCTCTTAAACTGGATTGGTATTCTCTACCAAGGAATTGGCTCATTGGCACTTGGTATTACCACTTCCGGATACATCACTTGTTTATACTGTCAGCAGCACCAACTGAGAAGATGCCTTATGGGTATCCCATCACCACTGTATTTGAGATTTGAGAGTTGCCACGTTAGGGCTTTTGAATCGTCTAAATGCTAACACTGTCAGGAAGTATTATTTTTGGTATTTACTACTTGACTGATGGAGTATCAAACTGTTAAAAATCTGCTCTACTATGAATATGATGTTCAAAGAGTAGATGTAGGGTGGGGGTCCTCAAGCATTTTTAAAATGAGATAAAAAAAAGCCTGAACGTCCCCTCTGAGCGTAGCATAATTTGATTGATTTTAACCACTTACTTACTGAGTGAAAGTTTAAGCTCTCCCATTATTAGCTGGCAGCGCCGATGCATTATTTTATTTCCAAGTTGTGCATTTCTTTTTTCTTTTAACTGCAAAAATAGTTGCTAACTTGCAGTCAGATGTAAAACTTCTATGCTGTTCATTGTCCTTATTTGAGTCTTGATTCATTAGGTATCTCCAATTGTTGATGGGAATCAGACTGATGCTGATTCACACACTGCAGGGGAGGAAGTTGCTTCAAGGCTGTTGAATAGGCAACAAAGGTACCTGCGCTTTTCAATCTGCTACTAAATATTTTTGCTGATTGGAAAATGTCTTGTATCTTTCTTATTGCCATGCATTGCAAAATACTACCTCTACCAGTGGTTCAATTTTCCTTCATTTCTAACATGTACAAGTTATGTTCAGCATCCACCCTCCTCCTGCTTTTGGTTCATCTACAAACCTTGAGGCCCTTGCGCTTGAAGCTAGTAAGTCGCAAGGCCAAGATCAGGATAGCACCTCAGATAATGTTCGATCTCTCTACAGGTAAGACTTTGCTAGTTACCTTTGCCTCTATTTTATCCTCATACAATAATATTCTTGTTAAATCACTATGTCACTTGACAGTTAACATATTATAGGTATATAATTATTGCATTTTCTTGTTCTGCAAGTGCTATTTCCTCTGCCGAGGACACTGATTTGATTGTATTTGTATGCCATACAGACCCATGCATGAAATCACTTTCTCTACCATTGACAAACCAAAGCTTCTCAGTGAGGTAAACAGGGATCTATGTACATTTGTGGATTTTATTTAGGATATCTATCTATATATCCCTAGATTTTTTAACAACATAATTCATGGTATCTAACCTGAATAAATACCAGTTCGCTGAATATGTGTGTTTCATCTATTTGTTTAGTGATGCCATGTTTTCTGATGCCCCCAGCTGACATGTCTGCTTGGTGAAATTGGTCTCAACATTCAAGAAGCACATGCATTTTCAACAAATGATGGCTACTCACTCGATGTGTTTGTCGTTGTTGGTTGGCATGCTGAGGTATTTCAGTACCTCATTTTGTCTTTGGACCTATGATTTTGTGTTTTGTTGCTGTTTAACATTTAATGATCTGTTCATTTATTTAGGAAACGGAGGATTTGATAGAAGAATTAAAAAAAGAAATCAGCAAGATTGAGGAGGTGAAACAGAGACGCATATACTTTATTGCCATTTAGTTAGTCCCCAGTTTCACATGCTTGTTTTCTTCGTGCTCATATTTTGCTTTGGCTTGAATTGGGCAGACACAAGCATGGTCTACATCTCATTCATGGTCTTCTCCAGTTGAAAATATGCAGATCGTGGAGAACTCAACAGCCGATCATGTTGCTATACCTACAGATGGTGCCAGTGAATGGGAAATTGATATAAAACTACTCGATTTCGGGAATAAAGTAGCATCTGGATCATATGGTGATCTGTGAGTGTTCACTCCTGGCTATCATGAAAATTTATGTGGAGTTTTCAGGCAATCACGTAACTGACTCGTTCTTTTACCAGTTACCGGGGTACATATTGTAGTCAAGATGTAGCTATTAAAGTGCTCAAACCTGAGAGGGTAAATGTGGACATGCAGCGTGAATTTGCCCAGGAAGTTTATATTATGAGGTTTGTTACATCATATACTCTGTTTTCCCAATATAGGTTTAAGGCTTTTGCACATGTGAAACTGGGGACTAACTAAATGGCAATAAAGTATAAACTGGGGACGTAGGTGTGTTTCTTCTTCACTTAGCTCTGACAGGCCTCCCTGTGGAGGTTTGGGGTGGAGTTGAGAGAGAGGAGCATGGTAGATTGTTCGCGTTTGCTTCCTGTCGTAGCTTGTTTAGTTTGGATGCTTAGGTTTTTGTTAATGAAAATCGGAACGGAGAAGCCCTTCTTTTATAAAAAAAAGGCTTTTGCACATAAACCTGTGTTTCCCCCCTCTGTGTATTTATGTCATCTCACTTAGTCATTTTCTTCTGTTACACAATGAATACCATTCTTAAAAATATTAGGGCCTGTTTGGATTGCTACCAAAGCTGACCCTGCCAAAAAATTGGCTAGCCCATGCAATTTGGTAGCTGTTTGGATCTGCACCAAAAAATTGGCTCACCAGACTTGCCCGGCGCCTCCATGTATTTCTCGCCAACGCGTGAACGTCACGAGGGCACAAGAAAGCTGTGCCAATATTTTGGCGCTGGACCCTGGTTGTTATGGTGGGCTCTGCCGCATGCATGAAGTTAGGATAAGCCGTTTTTTTGGCTGTAACCAATCAGCGGCACCTTTTAATTCAAAGATATGCGGTCCTGTGTGTGATTAGCAATTGCATACAGTAATTCTTCAGTATCCAAACAATAGCAAAACGAAGTGCATGCAGCATGCCATGTCATTCTTTTGGTGACTTCTGTTAACATTGATTAAATATAAGTTTTTACAGAAAAAAAACACATTGAAGTATTGAAATGTATTTCTTCTCAATTTTGTAATAGATGTAGTTAAATATTTTTCGACTAGCATAATCGTCATGCCAGTTGGTCGCAAACCAAACAAAACAACAGTCTCATTGCCAAAATTTTGGAGGATATGATGGTCACAATCCAAACACCAACAACTTGCCAAAATTTTGGTGGGGCAAGTTGGGGCTCAAACCAAACAGCCACTTAGTCTCAATCTCTCAGATGCTCCGGTTGTCACGTTTTCTCTGCTGAAATATTTACTTTTAGGATGCTAAGATGATAAAGATCCACCCTTGCTGTCATTTACCTGTCAACATCTTATTCTCTCAGTTCTTTGCTTGCTTATTAACTGATGTCTCACAGTACAAGTTATGTAACTATAGCTACATGTTAAAAGTATCACCCTTAGCGATCAGTTTCTTCCAGAAGTGCTCCTCTGTTTTTCCATTTACCTTCTAAGTTTATGAAGTATACATTGGAATTCAGGAAGGTTCGTCACAAGAATGTTGTGCAATTTATTGGTGCATGCACTAAACCCCCAAGGCTATGCATAGTCACAGGTATGATTAAACAAAGGCCTTCCCTTCCAAGTTTCCATTTTCCTATTGTGGCAGTAACAGTAACAATGACTGAACCTGCATTTTCTTCACTCGTCCAGAATTTATGTCCGGTGGGAGTGTGTATGATTATCTTCATAAGCATAAAGGTATCTTCAAGCTCCCTGCCTTAGTTGGAGTTGCAATGGATGTGTCAAAAGGCATGAGCTACTTACACCAAAATAATATTATTCATCGGGATCTGAAAACCGCCAATCTTCTTATGGATGAAAATGGGGTAAGTATTGTCTACTTTCAGTTATTCATGATGCATGCATCCTTGGAAATGATGTTCCACAAATCTTAGCCCAAACTCCTAGACATGCCTTTACTTCTCCAGCTCAAAAAATGTTTTATCACAAAAATAAGAGGGGTTCTCCTATAACACAATGTTTAGCTGTATTTTTGGTCTACTTAGCCAAATCTTGTTTGTGATTGATGAGTGGCTGGCCACTGGGTATCTTGAACCTTCTTCCTGGTTGGGAGTACATGTGATGAATGTGTTACTGCAAACCGTTGTTTCGTTTAGTGCATGATTCAGTAAGAAGAATTGGCTAATTGTTCGAACTGATTGTTTCCTTCTACAGATGGTTAAGGTTGCTGATTTTGGTGTTGCACGTGTTAAAGTTCAGTCTGGAGTAATGACTGCAGAAACTGGGACATACCGTTGGATGGCCCCAGAGGTGATTTCTCTATCATTACTACCGCTACCACAACTTGGTTGTTATGTAATACCAATGCTAAATTTAAGCTGTAAAGAGCAGATACGTCCATTAGAGGTTGCGAGCCTGAATACCCAAGCTCTGAGTTCAGGTTGACAGATTGACAGGGTAGGAAACACCTGGCCATCAACTTTTTTTCATTGAAAAAGAAGAAACCACAGAGTTCAACAGTTGTGAACTTGTGATCTAAAGCATTCTGGTGCAACAGCAACCTATCAATGTTTTAGTTACAACCCTTGGAATACGGCACCATCGCACCACCCCAAGGATGAACACTTGTGAGACCAAAATAGAACTGCTATCCTCTAAAAAGGAGTAAAAAAACTGCTACCAGACCTACACAAGGATGCTAGACATAATCTTACTCAGATATTCACCCATCAGATGGTAGTGTATTGTAGTGTAGCAGCAGTTGCATTTTTCCTCATGTTCTTCATCTCCCAACTCCTGAAGCTTTCTTTTCGTCAGTACCACGCGATTGAGGGTCGCTCTCTCCTGGCCTCCAGTTCCCCATTGCTTCTCTCTAGTTGATTCAGTTCCAGAATTTGGCATATTGGCGTCTTATGTCTTGAGAAGCTGCTGTAAGCACCGCAAAAACATCAACAAACTAGCACATGATATTTTGCTAAAATGTAAATCATTCCTCATCTTTTTAGATTAACCATAATGCAGAAGTAATCATGTTTGCATCTCAATTTTAGTATGACTGATCCTTCATTTGGACATTGATTCACCACTTATCAATTCTGAAAAGCTCAAACCAAACATTCTGAATCGCCTCGCAAATGAGACGAGGCACTGCTCTGAGTTCATTTCGATGGCATTGCTTGACATGTGGACAACATTGTATTGCTCCATATGCTTGATAGAAGCAAGGAGATTATTTTGTTTCTTTGCTATTTTTGAAACGAAAGGGGAAGTTTCATTCTTAAACCTGTATTTAATTCCCCACAACGAAAACAAAAACCTGTATTTAATCTTTAGCCAGCAAATTATTATTTATTGGTAGAGATAGTGTGCAAACCGCTGTCATTAGAGAGAATATTTTACGGACTTGCATCCTTTGATTGTTACCTCTTTATCCTTTCTTCACAATAAATTCATCTACTACCATTTCTGTATCTTAATAGTGCAGTGGCGGTGAATTCAAGAAATAGAGGTCATCAGTGAAATATTTTTGATTGATATATCACCTTACAAAGTTTTGTCTGTTATAGGTTATAGAACACAAGCCCTACGACCACAAGGCTGATGTTTTTAGTTTTGGAATTTTGTTGTGGGAACTGCTCACTGGGAAGGTACTTGCATCACTCTTCTGCCACTGTTAGTTCATTATGTTAACTGCATTGTTTTAAATGAGTTTTGTTTATACATCTATTGCTTGCAGATTCCTTACGAGTACCTGACACCATTACAAGCAGCTGTAGGTGTGGTTCAGAAGGTAAAATTGCTTGTCATTTCTCCATGACCGCAGTCTTCTTTGTTCTTGTTATGTTTAGACATGGATTCTTACTCAAATTATCATGTCCACCACACAGTAGCATGGTAATGATCATATATGTTTTGGACTATTGCTATGTTCAGACATGGATTCTTACTCAATTTATCATATCCACCAACCATAATAATGATCGTATATGCTTTGGACTACTGCGCACAGATAACATAACCTGGTTTGAGTTTCTTTTGTCCCATGATATCATGGGATTTCAAGATATGATCAGTGTTAACATACTCTTAGGAATGGTTCGCTGACGCACAAGCAAAACGAATGATATTTGGACATCAGTGTAGTGATCTAAGCGCTCTTATATTTCTTTAAAGAGGGAGTACTTCCTAATTTAAAGATAAATGCAAAGATATAATTACCTTATACTCCCTCCGTTTCTAAATGCAAGTCTTTTTAGAAATTTCAGTGCGGACACATACAGATGTATATAGACATTTTAGAGTGTAGATTCACTCATTTTGCGTCATATGTAGTCCATATTGAGGACTTATATTTAGGAACGGAGGGAGTACAATCTTATTAACATGTCAATCTTGCTTCTCAGGGATTGCGGCCCACAATACCAAAAAATGCTCATGCAAAGCTTGCGGAGCTCCTTCAGAAGTGCTGGCAGCAGGACCCTGCTGAAAGGCCAGATTTCTCGGAGATATTAGAAGCTCTTAAGAAAATAGCAGAGGAGGTTTGTGACCAAGACTGCACACCGACTTACTTTAATGCATTGAGGCTTACGTTCTTATTCAAAGCGATGGTGCAGGTTGGAGATGAGCATGACGGGAAGCACAAGGACAAATCCCTGGGGGGATTCTTTTCGTCTCTGAGGGGGCGAGGACACTAAGGTGGCGCAGGTGTACATGGTTTGCAGTCCATTTGGACGGGCCTGAGCGAAGATCAGCGCCTGTTTGTCAGAATACCCAGCGCCAGTACATCCAGATGGATGCCTGCTGCATCAGTGAACTGAGCCGGATGACAACTTTTCAGTTGTAGTTCCCACTCATCGGCTGCAGCCAATAGTTTTTTTTGTCTGGTTATTTACTTCCGGGTTCTATTACATGTAACATAGGGAGAGAGTGCTTGTGGACTGTACATTATTTAATCTGATTCCTCTAACAGGCTGTAACTTGCACATGAAATAATAAGCCTAGCTTAGGGCGTGCTGTGATTCTTTCACTTGCCAATTACCTCTTTACATCCTGCTCGCAGCTTGAATGTTCTTGCATGGCTGGTTTTCCGGGTTTTCCCCAATATTTTTTTTGTTTTCTGGGAATGGCGTCTTGGCATGATACTATCCTGATGTTCTTATCAGCTTGCGGCGTGTTTTTGTCTTGTGAAACGGCAAAGGCACATGCATGCGCAACTCTGCTCTGAACAAAGACGAGCTGGAGTTGGCTGCTCATTCCTGCCAATATTTTTGTTCCTTTTGATGCTCCGTAGCCCCTGTGATGCTAAACTTGCATCACTAGCTTACTTTTCTGCTCTCCTTTGATGTAATGGCCAAGAAATGAATAAAGTGGTGCTGCAGCAGGTGACAACGCTTAGCTTTTACTCTTTGCCTGCAGAGTCACTGTTTTTACCTAGTACTCCGTCAATGAAACGTACCTGTTCTACGCTGTTGGCTTGGATTAAAAATATAACCATTCGGTTATGGTTGTATTATCTCAAAAAATTGAACGTTTGCTTCTTTTTATGAAAAATAACTTCTGGTGGCCATGTAAAAAAAAACACTAATGGTGGCATATGATGTCTTGTTTGCAGTCCCTGACTGCATTTGTCTGCACCAATTCCATGTCGACGACAAGGACATACAAGATCTGCTTCTTGTTGGATTTCCCAAGGAACTACTTTTTTAATTTTAGGATGTCACAACAGTTCCTTAAATGTCAAGTGTAAAAAGGTTTTGTAGCGTGAATTTGTTGTTGTAAAACATGATTAGATGGATAGATCCAAAGCCTGCCTTTTGCCTTTTCTTTTTCCCTCTGTTTCCTTCTTGTCCTTCCTCAGTATTCACTCATTTTGGTCTGTTCTCCTACTGAATCGATTCCCTTCTTTGCTTTCCCACTTTAAGCATCTTCTCTTTGCTTGATCAGAGAGTCATGGAACCTATCATATTTGCCTGTGGATGGGTTAATACATATACTTCACCTCATTTCAGCGCTGGTAACCTAGGCTCTGGCCACCATGGCAGGGCTTGGTACTGGAGCACCAATCGTGAAGGTGTATCATGAGAAATCTATAATCTTACCAGATGTGTCAAGGGTGCTTGCATGCCTGTACGAGAAGGAAATCGACTTTACGAGAGAGACATTCTCCTCTTACAAGAGCCTACTCAGACTTCAGGTACGTGGTGTCTCTAATTCTCAACTCTGCATGGAATTAGCTGTTCAAGACCATAAGCAGTCTAATATCAGTTTCTAGCAAAACAGTTCAATACCATCATTACATTTTGTTCATGTGCGCTCTACAGGCATCGGGCCATGTTCCAGTTCCATTCTATGATGGACCTAATAAATTCCTAGAAGGTAAGGTTTCAGATTTGTGAAGTCCAGTTACTATTTCATTTTAGTCCTACATGTCTGGATGCTTATCCTTCTTTTCTACAGTTAAATGATCTTGTTAGTTAGCCTGCTACAAGGACATTCATTGGGCCTTGACTAGGAATCTGTATCAGAAACAAGTGAAAAATCCAGATAGTCTGGTAAAACTGTTATCTGCTAAAACACACTAGTGCTTCTTGTCAAATTTTATTCTCGAGACTTTTGGCATATGCAGGCTCCATTTTCAGTCACTCACCATACCATATCTCTTTCATTTTGCACTGATAGTTAATCAATGTAGTTAGTACTTCCTGCTTGTCCCTAAAGACTCCCAAATAGCTTGATCCAGAACAGCATAGTGAATTTTACGGACTTACACCACGCTGAAATAACTACGATCATGATTAACTTGCCATAAGCAGATTCCAGAAATATAGCTTCCATAAAAAGGATAGATCGGAGAAATTCACGTTACTTGGGGACGCGAATCAGCTAAACACTGTTATTTTCTTTGATGTAATTTGTTCCATCAGCTAAACACTAGTATTTTATTTTCGTGTAATTTGTTCTTAGAAGCTAGATGACCGATTATATTGTTGTTTTTACATTTTGTGTGACTAATATTATCCAATGACAAATTCTTCCATGGAAGATAAATCCTAGGTTTGCCATGGTTATGTGTTGATTGTAAGGGAAAACAATCCTTTAATTCATAAATAAAATCTGTAGGATGAATATTGTCACTGCTATATGTTTTGTGTGTTAATAAATAACAAAATTGAGCATTAGAACACTATGTAAGCTCTCCCATATATTGGCTGAGCCTACACTGAAAAATCTCATCAAGAACTTGAGATGGAAGCCATGTTATGTGGGGCTGGGTAAGAGCTTCCTTCCAAAACAAACTATAACAAACTAAAGGCACATCATAGATCATGTAAATGTTCCAGTCTGTATATTTCAGTGCTTGTCAGGAGCTCATTATGAAACTGCAATAGTGCAAGCTTTTCTTAAATGGCTTTTTACACTGGACAGTTATGATTATTGGTGGAATTTCAGTCTTTTTTCTTTGTGTTGGGTAACTTTAATGAATGTGTGACTGTGATGTTTCTTCATGTGTAGATGGACTTTGATCGACTATTTAAGCTGTATAGACAATGATGTTTGATTAAGCTATGCTGTCCATTTATGATTAAGCTATGATGTCCTTTTGACCGATTAAGCTGTAAACTGTTAGTATTTCAGCCAAGATGGGAAATTGCTTCCTTTAAACTTGCCAACTGTAAAAATATATATGCTGAATTGTGCCTGAAGAACATTGGCTTTAGTACATATTGCCATGCCAAGGACAGTGAGCGGGTTTTATCCAAATGAACACATAATTTTTCTCATGTTGTGTTTTTTTATCACAACAACAATTCTCTCGTCCTAGATACAGTTGAAGGCACTCAAGCAATATATTTTAAATTATGTACCAGCATAAGTATATAACAAAAATAGAGGAGCAAATAAATGTTCCAACAGAATAATTATGTAAGATGTGATACGAAGTATTTAAGCTGAAATTTGATATAATGTTTCTTTCGACAGTTGATGTAATAATTGTCATACTATCTTTATAATTAACACTAGGCGATAATCTTTGGCATGCTAATAGGTATAGGTCTTTAGTGGGCTGAATATAAAACCAGTACACTTTGACACTCCAGAAGATCATGTTGTGACCCAAGGAGCCTGGCAGTTCCTGAGAGCACACACTTTCCATTGAGGGGATGCAACATGATCCAGGATGAACTGCTCCTCATACTTACTCCCTCCGTCCGGAAATACTTGTCATCAAAATGGACAAAAATGGATGTATCTAAAACTAAAATACATCTAGATACATCCTCTTTTATTCATTTTGATGACAAGTATTTCCGGACGGAGGGAGTATTTCTCATAGTAGGTGGCACATAAAGTAGAACCGATGTCTATTTTGCCAGTAACAAGGAAATTTTATCATTAACATTGAAATATATATTTAAATTTCAACTGCTCCTAGATTTTCTTATATTCCACTCTTCTGGCACTTTTTCTGTGCTATTGAAAAGAAGTCTTCATGAAAATGATTATTGGTTTATGCATATTCAAAATTTATGTTTGTCTTTAATTCCAGAATCAAGAGAAATCTGCCGCCATATAGCAGAGACTTATGAAGATCATGGATACCCATTTCTCCTTGGGAAGGATTCCCTTGAGAGGGCTTCCATCGAGGAATGGCTCCACCATGAAGAACATAATTTCAATCCTCCGAGCAGATCCTTGTTCTGCCACTTGGCCTTTCCTGTTGCTGAAGAAGATGATGATATAGACTTGCAGACGAGAAAGCTAGAAGATGTTCTGGAAGTTTATGAGCAAAGGCTTGGTGACAGTGAATTCCTTGCTGGCAACAAGTTCACTCTTGCTGACCTCGTACACCTGCCAAACTCCTACCACATCACAAATTCTGAGAAGTTTCTGTACCTGTATGATTCAAGGAAGAATGTGCAGAGGTGGTGGCATGATATTTCTAGCCGGGGTTCTTGGCAGAAGGTGCTGAAGGTTATGCATGAGGTGGAGCGGCAGAACAAACAGGAGGAACTTGACAAGCAGCAGCAGCGCAAACAGGAGGAACTTGAGAAGCAGCAACGGCGTCAGTGGCGGAGACAGCATCCTCCAACCAGCAGATCCCCGTTCCGTCTAGACTCCCGGGAGCAACCCAGCACAAAACCTCACACGATATTGGTTCGCCCCCCTGCTAGTATCATCGCTCCCAAGGCTCCTCAAGCAGAGGAGCCTCATCCTACTGAAACTTCCCGTGATGAAACACCAGTCTCCTCAAGCATAAGTATTCCTACCACTCATAAAGCTCCAGATATCCGAAGCAAACACACTATCATTTCTACTACACATGAAGAAAGACCACCAGCCTCCCTCCAAAGTACTCCTAGAATTCCTGAAAAATCTCCTATTCCTGTCGAAAGAAGAATCAATTTTTTTACCCCAGCTACCTCTCCTATCACTGAGAAACCCTCAAGAAACGGTGCTGATAAGTCCAGAATTAGAGATGCCCCACTTCCTTCTGAAGCCACTGAAATAGACCTCCCTACTAAATCCAAGCCAAGTTCATCCAAAAAAGCATCTGATAACCTTCACGATTTCTATGAGGCAAGCAGACATACAGATGAAGCAGAACCTTATACTGGATCCATCTCACAAAAACCTTCAGAAATGCTGGACGAGATATCTGAAACTGATGGGCCCAGCAATGCCATTGATCATGCCGAAACCAGTCCAAGATCAGCTAAAGAAGATTCTGACCGACTCAGGACGTCAGGTTTCTGGACTGAGAACACAGCCCCCACTGCTGATACTCAGGATAAGAAATCAGTTCGATACACTGAGCGTACTTCACAAAGACCTGTTGGAAATATTTCTAGCAGAGCTACTGACCAGAGAGTTACATATACTTCTCCTGAGAAGCCCCATTCAACTGAAGCTCATCAGAAACTGCAGTCTGAGCAGTGGCATGCTGCTGTAGCTGGGTTCCCTGCTGACCGCAGAAAAGATGCTTCTCTTCCTAAGGGTGCACGAGATGACACTCAAGCTATTCCATTATATGATGATGATACCAACCAGGAAGCCAGAGAAACTGCATCCGCACCAAGGCAAACAAGAGCTCAAGATCCATATGATACCTCTGAAGGAACATCATCCAGATCACAACCTATCAGTGCTCCACATGATGCTGTTCCTCCGCCCAAGCAAGCAACATCTGAAGGCCCTTATGCACGAAAGGATGTTGTGGAAGCAAGAAGGTTCCATGTTGACCGCAGAAAAGATGCTCCTCTCCCGAAGCGTGTACGAGATGACACTCAAGCTAATCCATTATATGATGATGATGATGATACCAACCAGGAAGCCAGAGAAACTGCGTCTGCACCAAGGCGAGCAAGGGCTCAAGATCCATATTACACCCCTGAAGGAACATCATCTAGATCACAACCTGTCAATGCTCCACATGATGCTGTTCCTCCGCCCAAGCGAGCAACATCTGAAGGCCCTTATGCACGAAAGGATGTTGTAGAAGCAAGAAGGTTCCCTGCTGACCGCAGAAAAGATGCTCCTCTCCCGAAGCGTGTACAAGATGATACTCAAGCTATTCCATTATATGATGATGATGATACCGGCCAGGAAGCCAGAGAAACTGCATCTGCACCAAGGCGAACAAGGGCTCAAGATCCATATGATACCTCTGAAGGAATAGGAACTTACCACTCTTCATCATCTAGACCACATCCTGTCAATGCTCCACATGATGCTGTTCCTCCACCCAAGCAAGCAGCATCTGAAGGCTCTCGACGTGCAACCACACCATACCTAGCTGCTCAAGAGGTCTTCCAGCAGGGTAAGAAAAGTCCTGCATCAAGGCTAATAGTGCCTCATGATGCCCAAGGCAGCACTGAAGAAGAGACTGTGGAATCATCATCCAAAGCACATCCATTGGATTCTCATCTGGCTGATGTTCGTCCACCTAACCAATTTTTGGATGAAGATGGTTATGGTGCAATTACACCATTGCAAACAGGAGATACAGATGATCCATATAATGAGAAGCGAGATAGAGGCGTTGCTGCTCCAAAGCGGATGATGTCTCAAGATGCCTTTGAAGAAACGAAGATGACTGATTCTGCAGCATTTGAAGCACAAACATCAGATCATTGGCAAGCTGATGCTCCTCCACAAAAGCAACGGCCAACTGAAGATCCTGAAACTACTGCTTCACCATCCAAGAAAAGATATACTGATGATGAAGATACGGCCAAACAAGCTAAGCATGCTCATCAGAAACTGCAGTCTGAGCAGTGGCATGCTGCTACAACTGGTTTGAGTAAGCTAAAGGGAGAAGCTGATGATTTGATGCCTCCTACTCAACAAGCAAAACCTAGCAAAGATGTCCAACATATCTCACCACAAGATGCAGAACAAGCAAACACTTGGCCTCTTGCACAAGAACCAGCAGGCATGGATGGACAACTGGTGCAAGGACCAGAAAGGACAGCTCGAACACCCCACACTGATAAGAGAAGAGATGTTTCTTCTATGCTTTGGCGACAAGCTGCTGATGTTCAAGGAATTGCTGAGGACAGAGCATCATCTGATCAGGGAGGTGCTGTAAGGCCCCCTTATGCACCCAAGGATACTGCGGAAGCAAGAATTGTCCCTGCTGCTCTCAGAAAAGATGCTTCTTTCCCAAAGCATGCACAAGATAAAACTCAAGCTGCCCCATTATATGATGATGATCATGATACCAACCAGGAAGCCAGAGAAACTGCATCTGCACCAAGGCGAACAACCACACCACAGGATGCTGTTCATCCGCCCAAACAAGCAGTATTTGAAGGCCCTCGACGTGCAACCACTCCATACCCAGCTGCTCAAGAGATAACGCAAGCTAGGAGAAGTCCTGCATCAAGGTCGACAGTGCCTCATGATGCCCAAGGCAGCACTGAAGAGGAAACATTGGAAGAAACAAAGTTCGTGGAATCTGCATCATCCCGAGCTCAACCTGTGGAAGACACCTCTGAAGAAGCAGAGACTCGTAACTCTGCATTGTTTAGAAGACCATCTCCAGATGCCTGGCCGGCTGCAGCTCCTCCATCAAAGGAAGCAGCAGCTGAAGACGCTCTTAGAGTGAGTCAATCATCCCCAGCAAGATATCCAAGAGCTGAAGAAACCAGCAAACAACCTAGAGCCCCTGTTTCTATACCAACACATATAGCAGCTCAAGATGCTAGGGATGTCTTTAGAGAGCCAAAGGTTGCTGATTCCACACCATTGCAAAAGAGATACCCTGATGCCAAAGATGTGGCCAAGAAATCAACAGTTACCTTTGAAGAAACAAAAATTTCTGATTCTGCACCACCACGAGGGCAACCTTTGGATTCTCAGAGAGCTGATGCTCCATCATGGAAGAAAGAAGCAGCTGATGCTCCATCACGAGGGCAACCTTTGTATTCTCAGAGAGCTGACGCTCCATCATGGAAGAAAGAAGCAACTGAAGATCCTCGTGCAACTTCAGCATTTGACAAGACTCGTCCTTATGTTGAAGATAGCACTAGGCAAGCTGCAGACACTGATTTTGGGCCAAGGCAGATTGGAGATGAACACACTGAAGAAAAAAAGGTTGCTGATTCTGCACCATCTGTCAGAGAAAGACATACTTACACCCCACGAACTGCACGTCCTCTGTCACAGCTAGCAGAAGAGGAAGAAGATGCCCAGGATAAATACAGAGAAGGTAGAGAAACTGCACGTCCTCTGTCACAGCAAGCAGAAGAGGAAGAAGATGTCCAGGATAAAGACAGAGAAGGTATGGAAACTGTTTCTGCACCAAAGAAAATGGTGTCCAGAGATGCTCATGACACATATGGAGAAAGAAGGACTCCCCACTCTACATCCACCTCACCCACACCATCCAAAGCACAACCTGCAGATTCTCGGAGCCCTATCAAGGTGGAGAGACCACGTTCTGTTTATGAGGAGGACCATCTCGTTGGCCAAGATAGCCATAAGCAACCTCAAACCCTCCCAACTGGTGGGAGAGCAGATGGCTCTACACTAAAGCATCAACAAGATCCCGTGGTTCCATCTATTTCTGAAGAGAAATCAAGTACTCCTCCAGCTCCACCCAGAGCAAGAGTTCGTGACGATCATCCTACTGAAGATCCATTTAAAGGAGACATTGTTGGTGACCGAAAAGGAGCACCACCTCAATTGGGCCAAGAACCAATTTCCCAAGTCCAACGTGCCACAGAACTGTCACAGGAAGCAGCTCCTGATGGTGAACTGTCCACCATTGATCAATGGCGGCGCACATCTGTGCCATTACAAGGTGATGATGTGCTGGGTGGGTCTACCATTGATCAAAAGCCAACACCAATGAGTGAGCAATCAATACCCAGTGCTCGGCGTGCCAATGAGATGGTCAAAAAAGAGCAAAGAATGGTACCACCTGCACGAACAGGAGCACAAACGCCCGATGTTCAGCGTGCTCCATCATCATTCTCAAGAGCTGACACGGCTGAAAGAGATAGAGAGCCGGTACAAATGCAAGCACCTACTCAACATGCTCGGCCTACTTCAGTGCCTACCAGAAGAGCAACTCCTGATGCTCGTGACACTAGTGATCAAGAGTTTGCAAACAAATCTGATGCCCAAAGATGGAATGCCTTGAAAGCTAAGCATGATTTAGCCATGACCAGTGAAGATGATCGGAATGCCAGTCCATCAACTCATGATGCTGCTGTTGACAACAAGACAGCATTGCCTGCCAGTGAAGCACAAGGTTCAGACACTTGGCCTGGTTCAACAGCAACCCCCGTAAACGCTCAACCTACCAGTGGTGATGCACGTGTCGGAAGATTTTCACGTGCTCAAGGGGCACAACCACCTGAATCAACTCAAGCACAACCCCCTTTTGATGCTCCACGTGACTCTGTATCAACCCCAGATGTACCTCGTGACACCTTGGACAAAACCAAATCTGCCAAACCAACTTCAACTGAAGGCATGACACCTACAGCTGCAGCGCCAACTTCGAAGGTCCAACTTGCTGAACAGAAATTTGCTCCATCAGGTGACTAGTTACTCTTAAGTATTGATTAAAATATAAACCTTATAATTGACCAAGGGAGGATTAGGAACATGAAAATATTGTAAAAGCTAATTGCCCGCTTCATGAATTTCAGATAAAAAATTAGCCCCTGCTGCGCCTGAATCAAGTAAAGAAGATACTAGTTTTTCTGCTCCTGAGAAACCACAAACAATTTTTCGTCAAGAAGCGAGACCATCTGCAGCAATCACAAAACAAGTTCCATCCTCAGATGCCCACCATGACAGGAAAATCCAGCATGTCACCCTTGCTAAATTTCCCCCTGATGATTCACCAATGCCAGGTAACTAGATTCTCTTTCAAGTTGAAAAACAGTACACCTTCTAGCATCCTAAAGCTGCCTTTCTCAAAACTAAATATCCTTTTTTTTAACGGTAAAAGTAAACATCCTGCTACTTACTGACATCTCTTCTTGCATTTTAGATCAAGATTCAATTCAGTCTGCACAACAATCTTCCTCATCTGAGACTAGCAAAGAAGAGACTATCGTTGCTGCAGCTGGACCGACATTGCCAACAACCGTCGGTAAAGACACACAAGTTTCTGGACGCCCTATCAAGGCGGAGAGAACACCTTCTGTTTATCAGGAGGACCATCTGGTTGCCCAAGACAGCCATGAGCAACCGCAAACCCTCCCAACTGTTGGCAAAGCAGATGGCTCTACACCAAAGCGTCAACAAGATCCTGAAGAGAAACCAAGTACTACTCCAGCTCCATCCAGAGTAAGAGTTAGTGACGGTCATCCTACTGAAGAGCCATTTAAAGGGGACATTGTTGATGACCGAAAAAGAGCACCACCTCTATTGGGCCAAGAACCAACTTCCCAAGTCCAACGTGCCACTGAACTGTCGCAGGAAGCAGCTCCTGATGGAGATATGTCTAGCAAACCATCCACCATTGATCAATGGCGGCGCACATCTGTGCCGATACAAGGAACTCCCAATTCTGGTGATGATGTGCTGGGTGGGTCTACCATTGATCAGAAGCCAACACCAATGAGTCAACAATCAATACCTGGTGCTCGGGGTGCCAGTGAGGTGGTAGAAAAAGAGCAAAAAATGGCACCAACTGCACGACCAGGAGCACGAACACCTGATGCTCTCAGCGCTCCGTCATCATTCTCAGCAGCTAACACAGCTGAGAGAGATGCAGAACCAGTACAAATGCAAGCACCAACTCTGCATGATCAAGGGGCACAACCACCTGAATCAACTCAAGCACAATCACCTTTTGATGCTCCACGTGACTCGGTATCAACCCAAGATGTACCTAGTGACGCCTTGGACAAAACCAATGTTGCCAAACCAACTTCAACTGAAGGCAAGACAGCAGCTCCAACTTTTAAGGCCCAGCTTGCTGAAGAGAAATTTGCTCCATCAGGTGACCAGTTTCTCTTAAGTATTAACTAAAATGTGAACCTTCTAGGTCAACGAGGGAGGATTAGGAACATGAAAATACCGTCAAAGCTAATTCTTTGCTTCATGAATTTCAGATAAAAAATTAGGTCGTGCTGCACGACCAACTTCAACTGAAGGCATGACACCTACAGCTGGACCAGCGCCAACTTCGAAGGCCCAACTTCCTGAGCAGAAATTTGCTCCATCAGGTGACTAGTTACTCTCAAGCATTGCTAAAATATATAAACCTTCTAACAGACCAAGGGGGATTAGAAACATGAAAGATTGTCAAAGCTAATTGTTTGCTTCATGAATTTCAGATAACAAACCTGAGAAACCACAAACAATTTTTCGTCAAGAAGCGAGTCCATCTGCGCCAATCACAAAACAAGTTCCATCCTCAGATGCCCATCATGATACTAGGAAAATCCAGCAAGCCACCCTTGATAATGTTCCCACTGATGATTCATCAATACCACCTTTTCCAAGTCATGAACAAGTTTCCCATGCACCACAAGCATTCCCTAGTAAAAAAGACAGGGCACCTGCACCAGGCACAAAGGACTCTCCAGCCTCAAATACCCAAATTGCTTCAGCAAAAGTCCAGGAAACTATGCCTGACAATTATGGCATTGATGAGTTAACAGTGCCATCTGTCTCAAGTGAAAAGCAAGGTTCCTATGCTGGATCTTCTACTGAACCACATGAAGGATCATTTCCTGATGCTTATGGTGCCACAGATGACAAGGACATAACTAAATATCCATCTAGGCAAGCACCAGTTTTAGAATATAGGCCTGATTCAACACCAGCTGATAGTTATGTTCGTCCCATCAGTGGTAGCGAAGTATTTCCTGCTGTAAAGAAATCTGCCCCATCAGGTAACCAGATTCCCTTTCAAGTTGGAAAACATTACACATTCTAGCATCCTCAAGCTACCTTTCTCAAAACTAAATATTCTGCTACTTTCTGACATCGCTTCTTGCATTTTAGATAAAGATTCAATTCAGTCTGCCCAACAACCTTCTCCAGCTGAGACTAGGAAAGAAGAGACTATCTTTGCTGCAGCTGAACCGACATTGCCAACAACCGTCAGTAAAGACACACAAGTTTCTCGGCGCCCTATCAAGGCGGAGAGAACACCTTCTGCATATCAGGAGGACCACCTGGTTGCCCAAGACAGCCATGAGCAACCTCAAACCCTCCCAACTGGTGGCAGAGCAGATGATTCTACACCAAAGCGTCAACAGGATCCTAAAGAGAAATCAAGTACTCCTCCAGCTCCACCCAGAGCAAGAGTTCGTGACGATCATCCTACTGAAGAGCCTTTTAATGGAGACACTGTTGATGAGCAAAAAGGAGCACCACCTCTATTGGGCCAAGAACCAACTTCCCAAGTCCAACGTGCCACTGAACTTTCACAGGAGGAAGCAGCTCCCGATGGAGATATGTCCAGCAAACCTTCCACCATTGGTCAATGGCAGCGCACATCTGTGCCGTTACAAGCTATAACTCCCAATTCTGGTGATGATGTGCTGGGTAGGTCTACCATTGATCAAAAGCCAACACCAATGAGTGAACAATCAATACCCAGTGCTCGGGGTGCCAGTGAGATGGTAGAAAAAGAGCAAAGAATGGCACCACCTGCACGACCAGGAGCACGAACACCCGATGTTCTGAACGCTCCATCATCATTCTCAGCAGCTGACAGAGCTGAGAGAGATGGAGAACCAGTACAAATGCAAGCACCAACTCTGCATGATCAAGGGGCACAACCACCTGAATCAACTCAAGCACAATCACCTTTTGATGCTCCACGTGACTCGGTATCAACCCAAGATGTACCTAGTGATGCCTTGGACAAAACCAATGTTGCAAAACCAACTTCAACTGAAGGCAAGGCACCTACGCCAACTTCGAAGGCCCAGCTTGCTGAAGAGAAATTTGCTCCATCAGGTGACCAGTTTCTCTTAAGTATTGACTAAAATGTGAACCTTCTAGGTCAGCAAGGGAGGGTTAGGAACATGAAAATATTGTTAAAGCTAATTGTTTGCTTCATGAATTTCAGATAAAAAATTAGCTCGTGCCGCACGACCAACTTCAACTGAAAGCATGCCACATACAGCTGGACCAGCGCCAAGTTTGAAGGCTCAACTTTCTGAGCAGAATTTTGCTCCATCAGGTGACTCGTTACTCTCAAGCATTGGATAAAATATGAACCTTCTAATAGACCAAGGGAAGATTAGAAACATGAAAGATCATCAAAGCTAATTGTTTGCTTCATGAATTTCAGATAAAAAACCTGAGAAACCACAGACAATTTTTCGTCAAGAAGCGAGACCATCTGCGCCAATCACAAAACAAGTTCCATCCTCAGATGCCCATCATGATACTAGGAAAATCCAGCAAGTCACCCTTGATAATGTTCCCACCGATGATTCATCAATACCACCTTTTCCAAGTCATGAACAAGTTTCCCATGCACCACAAGCATTCCCTAGTAAAAAAGACAGGGCACCTGCACCAGGCACAAAGGACTCCCCAGCCTCAAATACCCAAATTGCTTCAGCAAAAGTCCAGGAAACTATGCCTGACAATTATCGCACTGATGAGTTAACAGTGCCATCTGTCTCAAGTGAAAGACAAGGTTCCTATGCTGGATCCTCTACTGAACCACATGAAGGATCATCTCCTGATGCTTATGGTGCTGCAGATGCCAAGGACATAACTAAATATCCATCTAGGCAAGCACCAGTTTTAGAATATATGCCTGATTCAACACCAGTTGATAGTTATGTTCGTCCCATCAGTGGTAGTGAAGTATTTCCTGCTGTAAAGAAATCTGCCCCATCAGGTAACTATATTCTCTTTTAAGTTGGAAAACAGCACACCTTCTAGCATCCTCAAGCTACATTTGTCAAAACTAAATACCCTGCTACTTACTAACATCTTCTTGCATTTTAGATCAAGATTCAATTCAGTCTGCAAAACAACCTTCCCCAGCTGAGACCAAGAAAGAAGAGACTATCGTTGCTGCAGCTGAACCGACATTGCCAACAATTGTCGGTAAAGACACAGAAGGTATGAGAGGCACTCCAACCTTTGATTACGAGCCCACGGGAGATAAACGTGCTGATATTCAGAGTGGTAGATCTGATGAAGTAGCCCTTCCAGAACAGAAATCCGGACCCTCAGGTTAGTTATCTCAGTGTGACTATGCAGGCCTATAGATGATTACATGCAGAAAAACTTACTGAAAATACAAAGTTACCCTTGTATAATTTTCTTGCTACTACTAATGCTGCCACTTGCGTTTCAGATCGGGATTCAGCTCGTTCTACACAATCAAGATCCTCTGCTGAGCCTATGGATGAAGAGCTTAATTATCCAAGTTCTGCAAAACCACTTTCCTCTGCCACACCTGACCAGACAAAGGACTCACAACCTACTATTGGTCAACAAGCGCCTGCACCAGGAACATCAGAATATCCATCCTCAGGTACCCACAATACTTCAGTGAAATTTCAGGAAGTTGCTCCTGATGATCACCATATTGTTGAATCAATTCCAGGCGAAGGACAAGTTTACCGCACCGAACCTGATTTTGAGCTACCTGAAGGCCCAGTCCCTTATTCACGTAGTGTCATAGGTGAAAAGACTATGAGACCTCCATCTAGCCAAGCACAAAGTTCAGACTCAAAACTTGATCCCACCCAAAACCATGGCGATGAGCCTTCCACAAGATCTTTACCCAATCAAGTAGCAAAACAACATGCAGAAACCCAACCACCACCGACTCTCGTGGTTCCATATGACTCTGAATCCACCCAAGATGTAACCTCTGACACCTTAGGCAAAGCCAAGTCACTAAAACCATCCTCTATTGATCAACAAGCTACAGGCTCAGCATCAACTCCTGACACTCATCTTGGTAGTGCATCAGGGGAAGTAGCTCGCCCAGCACAGAAATTACCCTTGAAAGGTAATGGTCTTACTGTGCGAAACAGTGCACCTTTTAGCAAATTTGTAGCTGATTAACATAATAAAGCTTCATAAAAAACCTACAGCCTTCACAAAAAAAACTGCCTTTCGGAATTTCATTCGGAATTTCAGATCAAGATTCAGCTAACTCTACACAGAAGTCTTCCTCTAGTGAGCCACAAAAAGAACAGTCCACTGTTGCTGCACCTAATCAATCCAAGGCGTCACAAGCAACTAGTGAAGTAGTAACCCCCGCTGATCAAAGCATAGCTCCATCAGGCAATTATCCTTTCTTTAGCCTGGAGAAATAGTGTACCTTCCAGCACACCTACTATCGAACAAGAGCTTTCCACAAGACTAGCAGTCTCACCACAATTATGCCATTTCTCGGCAGTACTCAGTTCTTCTTTCTGTTTTGCAGAACCACTTTCTGTTGTTGAAAGAAATGAAAAAATTACTGTTGCTGAAGCTGAAAGCAAAGTGTCTCGACCAGTCATCGCTCAGCAAGACGTTAAGCATGTACCAGGCATTTCAGAACCAGCACTTGATAATGTTTCGACGGAAGAAGAATATCAACGTGCTTCTGAGCCACGTGAAGGACCACCTCCTGATGTGCATGGCACCCTCGTTGACAGAAAGACAGCTCCCTCTTCTAGTCAAGTACAAAGTCCAGATGCAAAACGTGATGTGCTACCATTGAGTGTTGATGTTGCCAAAAAAACAGTTCCACCTTCTAGTCAAGCACAAATTCTACCATCGAGTGTTGATGTTGGTCCTAGCAGCGATGAACAGTCAACTACAAGACTTAGACGCGATCAAGAGGCACAGGCACAGCTACCTGCAGCAACTAAGAAACCACCACCTTTTGAGACTCCAGTCTACTCTAAATCTAACCAAGATGCCCCTAAGTCCTTCAAACTACCCTCTGGTGATCAAGATGTCATGTCACCTAAAGTGGTGCCAGCATCAGCATCAGACACTCAATTTGGTAAAGTATCTGATGAAATAACTGATGATGGGCAAAACTCCCCTTTGTCAGGTAATCAAGTTCTTTACTCTGATGAGTGTGGACAAACAATAGTAATTCTAGCAAAGCTATATTTGATTGTGTTTAACATGATTCCTTTAAAAGTTGATTAAATACCTGTTCTGACAGTAATACGGCTGTTCCATGCATTTCAGCTCAAGATATAGCTCGTTCTGCACAAAGGCCTTCCTTTGTTGAGCCAACAGAAGAAGATGGTATTGTTGCTGCATCCGATCAAACTAACGAGGCACGGCCTATAAGTGGTCAACGAGGAATAACTCCTACTCCAGACAAACAAAGAATTACTGATCTGCGTGGTGCTGTTGATGAAAAGATGTCACTTCCATCTAGCCAAGCACAAAAGTCAGACATTAGGCCTGATTCAGCACCAATTGATGACGATGTTCATCGTACTAGTGGCGATGAACCTGCCACAAGCTCTGTACGTGATTCACAAGCACGGCCTCCTGCAGGAATTCAGAATGTACCTGCTGGTTTCTTGGAAAAGACCAAGTCACCAAGACCACTCTCCACTGATCAAGAACCTACGGCTAGTCCAGCACCAGCTCCAGATGCTCCACAAGGTACCGCACTGCATGAAGCAACCATTGCTAAACACAAATTATTAAATTTACTCCACTGAATAATCTGTTCTTTTGGTGCACCTTTTACTCGTCAATTTTACATCAGGCACTTTTTGTGCTATAGAAATTAATCATCTTTACACTGTTAACACTGATCATTGATGTACTGCTGCAGATCAAGATTCGAATCATTCTTCACAGTTTTCTCCCTCTGTTGTATCAAGGAAAGATGTTGCTAATGCTGATCAAACCAATGTATCACAAGCAGGCCTGCGAGAGCCCCCGAGTTCAGATGCTAAACTTCCTTCAGAGGAAATACAAGAATCTAGCCCCGATGCTTATCTCACCAAGTCAGAGAAACCACTTCCTATGAAAGGTAAAACAGTAATGCCCTAGACTTATTCAGTATACAGAATTTTGTTTTAGCCCATGATGTTGAATATAAAATCTCTTATGAGATCATGCTGAACAACACTAAGGACAATGTAGAAACTTGCTAGACTATTAATGAGTGATCCCTGCTCATTGAACCTGTAACAATTCAGGCATAAACCATGTAAAATGCATTTGTTCCTTCATTTTTAATGTCAGGACAAACGTGTGTACTTACACAACTAACGGTAATGAAACATTGTTCTCAAATCATATGCACAGATCCAGTTCGGCCTCCACATGATGCTTCCTTTGATTTATCGAGCGGTGAGAAGCCCACTATGATCAAAGGTGATCAGGCCAGCACAATATCAGATGGCAGTCCCTCAGCCAGCGAAGAAGTTGGTCAACCTAAAAATGGTGCAGTTAAAGGACCACTCGCTGCAGAGTTAGTATCATCATTTCCTCAGAAGAACCTCGAAAAAACATCACCTGAAGAAAAATGGAACCACCAGCAGCAAACAGATCAGTCCACCACTAGATCATCTGAAGATAACAACATCGAAGCCAGTGGAACTAGAAACCCTAACACCTCAACAACGTCTAGAGATATACAACCTTCACCACTCAAGGAAAGAATGCAGGCAGTTGAAGGATCCAGAAACCAACAACAGTCTGGCCAAGCTGTCTTTCAATCAATACAGGATAACAGAACACAAATTCAAGAAACTAAGGCCCGAGACACTGCATTTGACAAGCCTGAAGTGATTAGCCCTGATTCAGCCCCAACCAGTGGTGATGCTCATCGTACAAGCGGTGATGTGCCAACCACAAGTTCTTTACGTGATTCACAGGCACAGCCTTCTGCAGGAACTGAGAATGTACCTGCTGCTTACTCGGAAAAGGAGTCACCAAGACCACTCTCCACTGATCAAGAAGTCAGGACACCTCTGACTATGACTAACCCAACACCAGCTCCAGATTCTCCACAAGGTACCAAGCAGCCACTGCTAAACACATAAATTTACTCCACCAGATAACTGGTATTTTCTGTATGCGTCTATTACGGCAATTTTTGCGCAACATAAATAAATTACTGTTTCACTGTTAACACTGATAATCAATGTACTGCAGATCAATATTCAAATCATGCTTCACAGTTTACTCCCTCTGTTGTATCAAGGAAAAATGCTGCTAATGCTGATAAAACCAATATATCAGAAGCAGGCCTGCGAGGCCCCGCGAGTTCAGATGCTACACCTTCAGAGCAAATACAAGAATCTAGGCCTGATGATTATCTCACCAAGTCAGAAAAAGAACTTCCCATGAAAGGTAAAACTGTAATGCCCTAGACTTATTCAGTAAGAGATTTTTGTTTTAGCCCATAAAGTTACAGCTGAAAACTTTTGCAAGATCATGCTGAACAACACTAAGGAAAATGTGGAAACTCGCTTTACTCCTAACGAGTGATCCCTCATTGAACCTGTAGCATAAACCATGCACAACACTATTTTGCCTTAATAGAGATAATGATACCACAAAATTTTGTACTTCCGCAACTAACGGTTTTGTCCTCGTATTACAGGTACAGACCCAGTTCAGCCTCCAGAAGTAGCTGCCTTTGATTTGCCGAGCAATGGGAAACCTACCATGATCAAAGGTGACCAGGTGAATACAATATCAAGTGTCAGTCTCTCGGCCAGCAAGCCAGTTGGTCAGTCTGAAAGTTCAGTTGAAAGACCACTCTCAGATGAGTTAGTATCACCATTTCCTGAAAAACACCTTGAAAAAAGATCACCTGAAGAAAAATCGAACCAGCAGCAGCAAACTGACCAGTCCAGCACTAGATTAACTAAAGATGATAGCACAGAATCCAGTGGAATCGCAAGCCCAAATATCTTGACAACATCCGGAGATATACAACCATCTCCACTCAAGCAAAACAATCAGGCAGCTGAAAGATCCAGAAAACAACAACAGGCTGACCCTGTGTTTCAATCAACACAGGACAACAAAAGGCAAACTGAAGAAACTGAGGCACAAGACACTGGATCTGACCAGCATGAAGAAATCAATCCTGATTCAGCACCAACCAGTGGTGATGCTAATCGTACAAGTGGTGATGGGCCAGCCACAAGTTCTTTACGTAATTCACAGGCACAGCCTCCTGCAGAAACTCAGAACGCACCTGCTGTTTTCTCGGAAAAGATCAAGTCACCAAGACTACCCTCCACTGATCAAGAACTTGTGACACCTTTGACTAGCCCAGCACCAACTCCAGATACTCCGCAAGGTACCACAACATGTGCAGCAGCCACTGCTAAACATAAATTTACCACACTAGATAATCAGTCTTTTTTGTATGGATAATGTATGCACCTTTTACTGGACCATCTTAGATCTGACAACATTTTTTTTTTGAGAACCAGATCTGACAACTTCTGCACACCTTTAATTAACCAACACCACTCATTGCTGTACTTTGCAGATAAAGATTCAATTCGGTCTCCTCAGTTGCCTCCTCCTGTTGAATCAAGGAGAGATATTGCTAACACCGATCAAACTGATGTATCACCAGCAGGCTTGAGAGAGACCACAAGTTCAGATGCTATGCCTCCTTCAGAGAAAATACAAGAATCTAGCCCTGATGCTTATCTCTCTAAGTCAGAGAAACCAATTCTTCCTTTGACAGGTAAGAACAGCATACAGACTTGTTTTAGTTCACAACCTTGAGAAATTAGTCTGAACAACACCAAGGGACAATGTGGGAACTCAGTAGTTCAGACTCCAAACGAATTAATCCCTGATCACTGAACCTATGCCAGTTTGGAAATAAACCATATAGAATGCAATTCTACCTTCATAGTTCGCGCGTAATGTTAGGACAAAAGTCTGTACTTGCACAACTAACGGTCATGAAATTTCTTGCCTCTAAATCAGGTACAGATACAGTTCAGCCTCCAGTTGAAGGTTCCTTTGATTTGTCAGGCGATGGGAAGCCCACTATGATCAAAGGTGACCAGGCCAACACAAAATCAAATGTTAGTCTGTCACCCAGCCAAGCAGATAGTCAATCTGAAAATAGTGCAGTTAAAGGAGCACCCTCTGATGATTCAGTATCACCATTTCCTCAAAAGAACCTCGAAAGGACATCACCTGAAGAAAAACCGAAGCAGCAGCAGCAATCCAGCACTAGATCATCTAGAGATGACAGCATAGAAGCCAGTGAAACCGCAAGCCCAAACATCTTAACAACATCTGGAGATATACAACCATCACCTCTCAACCAACCGTCACCTATGAAGGAAAACATTCAGGCAGCTGAGGGATTCAGAAACCAACAACAGGCTGACCAAGATGTTTTTCAACCAAGACAGGACAACAGAAAGCAAATTGAAGAACCTGAGCCACAAGACACTTCAACTGACTATCCCGAAGACACAAATGGAGCATCTCAAAGGGCTGCTTCGGAACAACAACAGGGAGAAAATGTTGGGAGGGTTCAGCGGCAGAGAAATGACACAAACAATAGCTATGAACCAACTAAAGATGCTCCAAGTATCATCCAGGCAGACAATAAACCTGAGAGCAGCTCGAGAACTCCTGAAGAACCCAGGCAACAAGCACAGCCGGAAGGCAAAACTCGAGGTGGTGAAATCATGTCGCCAGCCTCTGAAACCGGGCAGCCTGAAGAAAGCGATCTCCCACCAAGCAAGAAGGGTCGCACCAATCAATCTCAGTCAGAGACCTCCGCCAAACTGGAAGACCAAACCCCCTCTGCTACCCGGAACAGAGGCACAAACTCCAGCAAATTGGACGGGGCAACTGATGACACCAAATCCGCCGACACGGACGATAATAATCCATCGTCATGAATCACAGCGGCATGGCTCCTCAACCTACACGTTTTGCTGGAGTGCACCGCTGAATAAATATCAAGGAGAAGTCTGTTTGGAAACTCACTCACCTTTCTGTCTTGTTTTCTTCTGTCTCTGTTTTGTTCAGATAATAAGGCCCGTCCTCTTGTCATCCTCGAATGGGGCCATTGTCATGTAGTAGTATTTTTTTCTTCCTGCTCTTTCTGTTGAAAACTGGCAGCTTGTTTGCTCGTGAAAGTGACTGTATTCTGTCTGATTTTTGAAATTATGGGACTGCGACCGGCAGCGTTGTTCTTTGCAACCAACTTCTTCCACTGTAACCAATCCCAGTTACCTACTCAAGATGGTTCTCTGCAGTTGCTGGTTTTTAAGTATATATGGATGTTAATGTAAGCAATGATCCTTGGTCAAACCCAGTTCTCCTCGTATGATTAATTGTTATTGGGTTCTCTTATCGAATTCACATACGAGGCTGGATGTGAAGGCCGATTTTACAGTTCCTGCTGTATCATGAATTTGATGCGTGTGTAGTGTGTCTTGATTGAGCATATGAACTTGGTTTGCTTGATGCGTTCGACTTTTTCATCGAAGAAATTTCTGACAGGTTGCAGTTTTATTTTTTCAGCATCATGATTTGTATATTTAGACAGTATTCGAGCGTTGTTGGTACTGACACTGCAGGAAAAATTAGGTGGAGGCGCTAGAGTGTAACAGCTCCGAGGTTGATATGAACATTCAGGGAACAAACGACTAAAGAAAAGATTGATCGCATCGGACAACTCTGGGAGTGAGCAGATCCGGCTCGACCCATATTACATCTTCGACCGTCACTTCCGTGACGAAGATGGCAAGGGCAAGAGCAGTTGTGGGTGAATTTTCTCCGTATAGCCTTTGATTCAACAGGAGAGGTTGACGGTCAACGGTCGCGCTGCTACTCTTCGTCGCTCATTACTTGCACCGCAGTCCAGGCAAACGCAGGCAACGCAATCAACGACGCAAGCACAGCACAGCACAGCACAGGCAACGTGCGCTGCGTTCGGCCCCTATAAAAGCTCGACCGGAACCAGCCAGCCACCTACACCAACACCAACACCAACACCACCAAGTCGACGCAGCCTTCCATTCCGTCTCCGAGCCAGACAAGCTTTGGTGGTAGGCAGGATCGGGATGGCGAACGCGGAGGATGCGCCCACGGCCGTGGCGGGTTCTTGCAGGTGGCCGTCCGCGCTGCGCTGGATCCCCACCTCCGCCGACCGCATCGTCGCCGCCGAGAAGCGCCTCCTCTCCCTAGTCAAGTTTGTACCAAAACCCCCTCCGCTTAATAGTCCATCTTAATTATTCCCTTCGTTCTTTTGTAGAGTTTTTTTTTTGCGGGATAGTTTTGTAGAGTTTTTATTATGAATCACATAAGAATGTATGTAGATGTATTTTCGAGTGTAGAGGATTCGTATATAGTCTATAATGAAATCTCTACAAAGACTTATATTTAGGAACGGAGGGCGTAGTTCAAAATATTAATCCCCGTTCACAAATGCACAAATGTAAGGCAACTTCGTACGTTTGCTCGTCTGCTCCTTCATATAAAAATGCTTGAGAGCTCGCCCAATAGTATAACTGACGATAGAAATTCTAAGATGACAGGAATGAATAGTATGCAAAAATTGCACAAATTCAAAAAATAGTTAGAAAAGGAAGTCCCAAACATAAACATAACCCTCCCAATAGGAAAAAGACTGGCTACACATAAGTTGCCCGGAAAATTATTCTGGTTAAGTATTCTCAGTCACGTGACGTAGTATATAAGAAAAAGAAAAAAAACTAAAAATAAAAAAAATGTACGGATCTTCATGCAAGATCAAAAGAATATAGCATCGACTGAGACATAATCAAGTCTTAGTCAACTTGCGTATAACTCTTGTGAAAAAAAGGGAGACCAATTTAGAAATTTAGAATTGGACTAAAGGCAGAACAAATTCAGTCCACTGAAAATTTCAGCAAGAATCACAAGGGAGATCAGACAGACAGAAAAATAGAATAGAAGCGAATTGAGATCCGTCAGCTAAAAAATAGCATTCATGTAGTATATATTAATTGCTTTGTTTAAGACCTTTCCGTTTATTATGTAACTTATTTTCTTTTACAGAACTGGGTATGTCCAAGAGAAAGTTAACATTGGCTTTGCTCCAACCGGGTCAAAAGCAAGATGGTTTAGATCAAGTGAAGAGCCAAGGTTCATCAACACGGTGACATTTGGTAGCAACAAGGAGAATGCTCCCACCCTTGTCATGGTCCATGGTTATGGTGCTTCACATGGGCTCTTCTTTCGAAACTACGATGCCCTCGCAAGCCATTTCCGGGTCATTGCCATTGATCAGCTTGGGTAAGTAGCTCTAAGAATGTTTAAAAGGACTTGACTAATTGTGACAATTTTCCTTGGTACCTGTAGAAGAGGGAAATTGATTTGAATAATTTTGTGCATCACAATACTTGCACACATTGTATTTTACCTACCCATACTAGGTTATGACTCTTGCTTGTTGCCATGTCACAGATACTATTTTGATTGCTGACAACTATTGGTGTTGATGTTGCTTGCTTTAGTTATTTATATGCAAATAAGGATACATTAATGTGGATTTATATAAAAATTTGAATGATATCATGGTGTTAATTAGGAGAAAGAAGCAGTTGCCTCTTTACCTTTTCCCCTAGTTTTAATGTTTTCCTCTTTCATGTGATCTATGAACCTAGAATAGAGAATATGCCCTATATGACATTCATTGGAAAAACCCACCTCATCTAAAATAAAGAATTTCAAAATTAGCGTGATGACACATGAAGTGTTTGCCAACTATTATGCATGATAACAACGCTTTATATTGTTTTTTCTGTTACCCCACACTGCGTAGTGTTGAATTTTGCTTTCCTTTTGCAGTTGGGGTGGATCAAGCAGACCTGACTTCATCTGTAAAAGTACCGAAGGTTAGATACAAATACTTTATTTGTTGTGCGACTTTTTGAGAAGTTGTAAGGTGTTTCATTATGCTAGTTGTGACCCTCAGTTGTAGATGTTATTTCTGTTGTTTAGCATACTATGGAATGTAATTTTATGAAAAACATCTCAAAATGCTCCCCTTTATTTGAGTTCTAGGTGATTTTGTAAGCAACTTCTGTGACAACCCCACGTAGATTTACTTTGCTTTGCGTTTAGATCTTGCTACATTCATTTTATAAACAATGATTAATTTGCTCCCCTTCCTTCTTTCGGTCAACTATGCAAATAGAAACGGATGCTTGGTTCCTAGATTCTTTTGAAGAATGGCGCAAAGCAAAGAACCTCAACAATTTTATATTGCTTGGACATTCTTTGGGAGGATATGTTGCTGCTAAGTATGCCTTACAGGTATATTTATGATAGTACATTTAACACGTGAAGCTACCCCACCGATGCCTATGATTGTACTAAAACCCATGTCTTATTTCAGCACCCTGAACACGTGCAACACTTGATTTTGGTTGGTCCCGCTGGCTTTTCACCAGAAGCAGATGATAGCGCTGAGCGATTAGCCAAGTTTAGAGGAACATGGAAAGGCATGCTAGTGAACCATCTTTGGGAGTCCAATTTTACTCCTTCGAAAATTTTGAGGTAAGCCTAGTTTCGATCTTAAATTTGAATAATGTAGGTACCGTTAGAAAAATGGAGTAATCCACCTCTTCTGCCCATGGTGAAAATGTTCAATGGGCTTGATTTATCCATCTAGCTAAGCATATGAGTACAATGTTCATATTTAAGTAGAGAGACCGATCTAATGCGGAAGCAATAGCACTTCTGATGTGAATTTTATCGCGAAGATAACTATTCTTGTAAGGGACAAATACATTCTTCTCGTAGTAGTTCTCACATGTGGACTTTGCCCCTAATTATTGGATCTCCTTAGTTTTGACCATAAAATTGCATTTCAGGTCACTCGAATGCCTTTCCGTCAAGATTCTATGTGGTTAAAGGTCATTGGTTGTTATTTGACGGGAATACCCCAAGTAGCTGGCAAATGGCCCATCTCCCTTACACATGGGACCCACCAAGGAAAAAAATCCTGAACTAGTCCAACTACAACATAGCAGAGTATCCCACTCGAGGTGCAACCTCTTCTCTCACCCGTTCTAGCCTAGCCTAGCCCAGCCCACTGGGCCCGACCTCCTTCAACCTCAAGCCGAAGCACCAATGTGCGCCCATAGCGTCGCCGGGCACCGGATCCTTTCACCACCATTTTTGACTTCACATCGTATTTATCCTCTACCAACATGATCCCCAAGACTGGATGGTTCCATTCCTTCCCTTTGCGTAGAGATTCGAGCCCCAAAGATGATGAAACCGTCCTCTACCTAATCGAAGTTGGTCATTGTGCCAAGAACTGCTGCCTCTGTTGACCACCTTGTCTCCTCCTTCTTGCGCCATCCGACTTGCCTTGCCACACCCTCCACTTCCTTTGAGCGCACCCTCTCGAGCTTTGTACACAGCTGACGCCTAGTTCATGTCGAGGTCGGTCCGCGGTAAACTGTCATCTCATACCGAGAAACCTTGTCCAGGAGGTTCTCCATATCCCGTAATGGACCCTGGTAGAAGGAACTAAGGGGGGGTCAGTAATTGATGGCATGTCCATTGTCTTCCTTACCTTCGACGACGCTCTAGTGCTCCCTGATCTCCTTTGTTGTTGAGCCCCATTCGTCCTTGACAGCACCCCACCTCCCCCAGGTCATGTCCGAGATTCTAACATTGTCCACTTGGATCTCCTTCCCAGACCATCTTGCTACGAGATCATGCTCTGCCGTTGCCGCCGTCAATGAAAACATCGCTTCAGTGCCCCACAATTGACCCCTACCTCTACGGTGTACTCATATTGGGCGCACAATCCTTTTCCCTCTTCTCCCATGCTCCCATGTGCCTTCTAGATTACTCATGTCATGCTTCGCCCGTAGTCGCCGCTACTGCTCGTTGGCGTCCTTGTTTCTAGTGACCCTAGTTCCCCGTACCGCCTCGGTTGGTCCCTGAGAGTTGAACGCATTACCCAACCAATCAGTGCCATGTGTCTCCATCTCGTGTATCTTCACTACGACTGCGTCCTCTGCTTCTATTGTTTGCTAGATATAGAGAGAGGTATGGGGAGGGTGTTACTTTTTTATTATATTTTTTGGTCCCACATGAGGTGACTTGGCTTGAAGATATATAATCTTTTTTTTGCTTTTTCTTGATGGGTCCCACCTGTAAGGGGCATATAGCCCATCTAGCCGCTAGCAAAAATATTTTGGTTATCCAGGAGAAGGATCAAAGGCCTTTGACCAAATGGTAGAGTGATAGAACAGCATTTGGGTGACACAAAATGTTTAGGGGTAAAAATGAGGAGAGCTGAAAATTAGGCAAAACCCACGGGTGAAAACTAACCAAGGGCAAGAATGTATTTGTCCTAATGTCCCATTTGTTTTTGTTAAGCAGAGGATTGGGTCCTTGGGGCCCATATTTTGTTCGAAGATATACCACAACTAGGTTTGGATCATATTCAAATGGTGAATTACTAACAAAACATGAATCTATCTTGCTGACAGGTGAACATTCTTTACTACATTAAATAAACAACTACATTATCTAAATGATGCTTGCGGCTGAACCTTACTCTTGCTTTCACATGTATGAAGATTATATTTACCACACTTTAGTTGCCAAAGCCAGTGGAGAGTTGTGCTTAAATTATACTTTTTCTTTGGGGGCATTTGCAAGAAAACCTCTTCTGCAAAGGTTAGCTCATCTTTTTATGTTCTTAGTTTGCACGAACTTTCCTGTTTATCCTTCTTATGTCTTAACAACATGCACATTAAATATGATTCTCATTAAGTTTAAGATAACATATTCTTTGGATTCTCATCAACAATTAAGAGGTTTAAGATAACATATTTTTATTCTCATTAATCATTAAATTCTAAGATAAGACCTTTCTTTATTTTTTTACTTAGAGCTGTCAGTTCTTAGTACTGGTGAAGGACACTACAATTCATTACTTTTCTACATGATAGAAAATGAAAATACTTAAATAGCTGCAACTAGTTAGCACCCCATTGGAAAAATATTTTGCTTTAGAATGGTGAAAATGGTTGTTTGGGCTCAACTAGCTAAGGAAATTCCTTTTCATTTATTATCAACTTCTAAATCTCATGTAGACTGGATATTATATGTTTCTCATGTTCTTCCCTACTAGTCGATAATTCCCCTTTCTCTTAAAATCCATGTTAATTTTAGATATACTGCCTATGGTTACCATAAACATATTCTAATTCCATCATAGCTAGTCTAAAATGAAAAGTTGAACTTTGATTGTAATTCTCTTATTGATTCTGATATACATTTCATAATGTCGTTGATCCCACTATCCCAGATTGATTCTTTTACTAGATTATGGTTTCAAAGGTTCAAAATATTCTTCACATGATGCATGCTTGCTAAGGATTTAGTACATAATGATGCAATTTAACTATTCTTTATTTTTACTCCATTGCATTATATTTCTCAGCCGTCTTGACAAAAATTACCCTGCCAAGAAGTCACTTTAGGTGATACTCCCTATGTTCCTAAATATAAGACCTTAAAGAGATTCCACTATGAATAACACGCGGATGTATATAGACATATTTTAGACTGTAAATTCACTCATTTTGCTTGCATGTAGTCCATAGTGGAATCACTAAAAGGTCTTATATTTAGGAATGGAGGGAGTACAATATTTCATGGTAGAGATCATCCTAATATGCATATGATTGTGACAGTCTTCCATTCACACTTTAAGAGAGTATTAGTGTATAAGTTATTAATCATACTATCAATGTACATACATATTTTTAATACTCACGAGCTTGTGATCTTGTTAATGCAATAACTTACCAACACAATACTAGGAGTAATTCATAGTTCATGAATATATTTTGTGATGTTTTCTCACTATCCTATAACACGCAACAGCGCATCCGGTTGGAAAGTGCCGACTACTTTCATATATGGCCAGGATGATTGGATGAATTACCAAGGGGCGCAACAAGCACGCAAGGATATGCCAGTTCCTTGTGAAATCATCAGAGTCCCACATGTCAGTTTGTTTTCCTCTATGTCAATATATAAACTAAGATTAAGATCTACTATATTGGTATTGTTTACTAACGCTTTAGCTACAATGCAGGGAGGTCATCTCGAGTTCATAGAAAACCCATCGGGGTTCAACTCGGCGGTCTTGTACGCATGCCGAAATTTCTTATCTGAAGATGTAGGGGACGACTTCTCTCATCCTTATGGCTTGATATATGCATAGAGTGCCATCACACGCGGTCTCATGGTGGTATATGATAATATGAACATGAAGCAAGACCGATACATTGATAGTATCAATATTAGCACCACTGTCACATGATTTGTTTATGTATGTATGAATTGCGTGAATATGTCTCATTCATATCGTACGTGCTTGGGTAACCAGTAGTGAAAACATAATGTTATACATGTAAGCTCTCTAGTTGGTCTCGATGTTCCAACAGTTAGTTGATGGAGTCTATCATTTTCCAAGCATGTTTGTTTGATTTGTGACCCGTTGCAGTCATCAAGTTCTTTATACATGTCCGTGAGAGGAAGCAACTCTGGTTTACATGGACCGATAGGTGGATTAGGGCTTTTCATCGGTTTGTGAGGACCTTTGCAACATCATTGATATGGAAGTTTGCACATACTCTCACCCCGATAAATGCATGCACACATACCCTATCATATGAGCATCTTTGAGAGACTGAGTTGGCAGGTAGATTGACGAAGCCACCGCAGGAGCCTTGTTATCAATGGAAGTGTCACCTCCCACTGAATTAGTATTCCACCTTAATAAGACACAAAGGTGTCTCATTATCTTTATAGCTTTAGCTGAAAATAATAGTGTCTTTCACATGTCTTTTTTGCTAAAATAGTCGATATATAAAAGTGGTAGCCTTAAATAAGAATCGGCAATGAATGATGGTATGAGACCCCCTCCCTCAATCCTCCACATCCACAACCCATGTTACTCTTCTCACAGACTAGTCGCATCATATTTTCAAAAAGATAGTGCTATTTGTCGAAGATTGGGACAACTTTATGAAATTCACGTGTTCAACCAAACAAAACCACTTCTCATAAATTTGCGCTACTTTCCAAATTAGGGTGGAACAATGGGACAAACTTCCAGTCAGGTAGTGTTTTTGCCATCCACATCCCCCAAATTCTTGACCCGATCCAAAGGCGTTTGAAAATCGTCTTCACACGCGCCATTGACACGCGCCATTGCCACCATCGTTTTCCCCTTTATCTCATTTCATCCCCCCCCCCCCCCCCCCCCCCCCCCCCCCCCCCCCCCCCCGCGCGCTCCCGGTGCGTGGTCCGCAATCCCCGACTATTGATTTTCAAGGCATGAGCTTGCTTTGTGGCATTTCCACCCAAGATTTATGGGCTCAGCATCACGCCCCTGCAAAACACCCCAATGTGAGTTCCACCTCACAATTTAATATATGCCAAAGGCATCGAAGGGCGGTACCTGTGGGCCCCATGTCGGCACACCATGCGGCTAGGGGTGGTCGTGTAGACTGCCCGCATGGGTCCCACGGGTGCCCCTGGTTCCATCTTCTGACTCCGTGGCTCTTGTCTTACGGATAAAATTTCTATAATTTTTGGAGTAACTTTTCTGCACAGAAAATAACACATAGAAATCTCGCTGAAGCGTCAGCCCGGATTAGTATTTATTCAAATTATGCAAATTAGGTGGAAAAAACATAGCAAAGTGTTCAGAAAAGTAGATACATTTAGGTTGTATCAATGCCCAATGCCAATTTTGCTTGCGGACGATGTGTCACGGCATCTCAGTCGTACCCATGTAGCTGCCGTGGTAGCCGCGCCATCATGGTCCATCAAGCTCCTCCACGATCGCAACTGGCTGCTCTGTTGTGCACACTCCATTGTTGAGCTCGTCCTCTGGTGATATCAGTAGCGAGGACATGGAGATAACAACCTACTCCTCGTCCAAGTCCACCCCTCAACTAACGTGGTTTGAGCAGCTATAGCGTGAGCAAGAGATGGAGGACAACGAGATCACGGAGGAGCAACATGTTGGGGAACGTAGCAGAAATTCAAAATTTTCCTACGTGTCACCAAGATCTATCTATGGAGAAACCAGCAACGAGGGGAGGGAGAGTGCATCTACATACCCTTGTAGATCGCTAAGCGAAGCGTTCAAGAGAACGGGGTTGATGGAGTCGTACTCGTCGTGATCCAAATCACCGATGATCCTAGTGCCGAACGGACGGCACCTCCGCGTTCAACACATGTACAGCCCGACGATGTCTCCCACGCCTTGATCCAGCAAGGAGAGAGGGAGAGGTTGAGGAAGACTCCATCCAGCAGCAGCACAACGGCGTGGTGGTGGTGGAGGAGTGTGGCAATCCTGCAGGGCTTCGCCAAGCACCACGGGATATGAGGAGAAAGAGAGGGAGGGCTGCACCAACGAGAGAGATCAAATCGCGTGTATTGGGCAGCCCCTAGGCCTCATATATATAGGGGAAGGGGAGGAGGGTGCGCCCCCTCTAGGGTTCCCACCCCTAGAGGGGCGGCAGCCCTAGATGGGTCTTGGGGTGGCGGCCAAGAGGGGGAGAGGGGGGGCGCCCCCTAGGGTTTCCCCTTCTCCTCCTTTGCTGCGCCTTGGGCCTTGTGGGAGGCGCACCAGCCCACTCAGGGGCTGGTCCCTCACCACTCTTGGCCCACGCAAGCCTCCGGGACTGGTGGCCCCACTTGGTGGACCCCCGGGACCCTCCCGGTGGTCCCGCTACGTTACCGATAAACCACGAAACTTTTTCGATGAACAAAACAGGACTTCCCATATATAAATCTTTACCTCCGGACCATTCCGAAACTCCTCGTGACGTCCGGGATCTCATCCGGGACTCCGAACAACATTCGGTAACCACATACAAACTTCCTTTATAACCCTAGCGTCATCGAACCTTAAGTGTGTAGACCCTACGGGTTCGGGAGACATGCAGACATGACCGAGACGTTCTCTGGTCAATAACCAACAGCGGGATCTGGATACCCATGTTGGCTCCCACATGTTTCACGATGATCTCATCGGATGAACCACGATGTCAAGGACTTAATCAATCCCGTATACAATTCCCTTTGTCTAGCGGTACTATACTTGCCCGAGATTCGATCGTCGGTATCCCGATACCTTGTTCAATCTCGTTACCGGCAAGTCTCTTTACTCGTTCCGTAACACATCATCCCGTGATCAACTCCTTGATCACACTGTGAACATTATGATGATGTACTACCGAGTGGGCCCAGAGATACCTCTCCGTTTACACGGAGTGACAAATCCCAGTCTTGATTCGTGCCAACCCAACAGACACTTTCGGAGATACCCGTAGTGTACCTTTATAGCCACCCAGTTACGTTGTGACGTTTGGCACACCCAAAGCACTCCTACGGTATCCGGGAGTTGCACAATCTCATGGACTAAGGAAATGATACTTGACATTAGAAAAGCTTTAGCATACGAACTACACGATCTAGTGCTATGCTTAGGATTGGGTCTTGTCCATCACATCATTCTCCTAATGATGTGATCCCGTTATCAACGACATCCAATGTCCATGCATGGTCAGGAAACCGTAACCATCTGTTGATCAACGAGCTAGTCAACTAGAGGCTTACTAGGGACATGATGTTGTCTATGTATCCACACATGTATCTGAGTTTCCTATCAATACAATTATAGCATGGATAATAAACGATTATCATGAACAAGGAAATATAATAATAACTAATTTATTATTGTCTCTAGGGCATATTTCCAACACAACAAACAATCGAGGCCTTTGTGGCCTTGTGTCATGCCAAACTCGGAGTAACGCTCCACCATTGAGAAATTTGTCGCGAGGAGCGCCAAGCAATCAAGGCCTTTTTGGCCTCATATCATGCCGAGTTCGCCTACTATGAGCACCGGGTCGCCTTTGAGGCACGTCGGAGGGCTCACGACGAGGTCTTCGGCGAGCTACATGAGGACATTTCCACTAAGGTGGCGACGGAGGAAGAGGAGGAGGAGGAGGAGGCTTGCAATGTAGCAAGGATTAAACTTGGATTATATGGTAGTTTTATTTATATTTAAAAATTAATCTAACTTTATTTATGTTTAGTTGTGCTTATGGTAGGCTTGACTTCCGTCGGAGCTAAGTTTAATTATGTATCTCTAACTGTGAAGCTGAAAGTCATGTTTAATTATGAACTCTATGTTCAAATGTTGTTCATGTGTTCATTATAAAGTGCAATTTGCTCATTTGAATGCACAAATGGAAGAATGCAGTTCAAAATATTTGGAGGATGAAGTTTTGTGCATCGATTAGGAGCCACCCTCTCAATACCGGGGATTTTTGGGGATTTAAATTTTGAGTATGTTTATGAATGAAGTTTTTGGTCATCGATTAGATCAACTTTTACTACAACATTTAAACAATTAATATCTATATATATCTGTATCTATATCTATATCTATATTTATATCTATACCATCATATAGTGCACGAATAACTTTGAATACCACTGTTGGATTAAGCCGATCTGGCGGTAGTGACGTGGCAAATCGAATTGTTGTTGACTGTTGGATCTTCTCATTACTTCACCATATTATGCCATGTGTACTATCTAGAAGATTCTATGTGTACTATCTAGAAGCCATGTGAACATTTTGCACAAAACTCAAGGCACACTTCTACTATATTCTAGACTCTTCCATACTTGGACCTAAATTCTTTTTATATCCAGACTGTCATTCATTTTTACTTCGTATTTAAGGCTATGTACCTTCATAAATCATACTCCAACTTTGTGGATTGTACATTAGCTTTGAGATTGCCAAAAAAGACACCTAGCCAAAATACGCTCAACTCAATGTATTTTAGATGATTTTTTTTGCATGTTATACTTCATGCATATGCCTCGCAATTCTATTCATGTTATATTTAATACACAGTAACGTCATGTATATCTTTGGTTGTAATTTGATCATCTGAGCTACAGTAGAACTTACTAGTAGTAGTACTGTAGTACTAAACGAACAAGAGAAGCTCGTGTCTTGGAGAAGATGGTGTTTTGTGTGGGCTCACGATCGAGCACTCGCCCCAGCCGTCCTCGGCGGCGTCCACTGCGGCCGTCCTCTTCTTCCCGCGCGCGTTCCCCATCGTCGACACCGGAGCCACCTCCACGAGGAGCCTCGCCGGCACGTGCGCGCAGGCCTCCAGGCGCCGGAGCGCTTCGCCGGGCTCGTGGACGCCATGAGCCGCCACCTCCGACCACAGCGCCGCAGCCATCGCGACACGCAGCGGCACGTGTGGCATGGCCGCGGCTACCTGGGCCCGGATCGCGCGGCTGGCAGCGGTTGCACACCGGTGCGCCGCCCCCGCCTCGAGGCCCATCCGCCTGGCCCAGCCGTCAAGCACCGCCTCGCCCCGCGCGGCGCGCCTCCTAGCCGGCGGCGGCGTCGTCTTCCTGCCGTGCAGCGCCGCCGTCGTCGCGGAGTCAGCCGTGGACACGCAGGAGCTCGACGTCGTAGCAGTCCTGGACATGACGCCCACGCCCTTAGGCGTCGGCGAGACGCGCGTGCGGCGGTGGCGGGACGCGAGGAAGTTGGCGCCGTGCACCTGGGCGTCACACGGCGCGCAGAGGAACGCCGCGTCCGCCTCGCAGTGCACGTCCGCCGCCGCGCCGCACAGCGCGCATGCGCAGCGCTCCCTGGTGCCGTCGCCGGCACACATGCTAGCAAGCTCGCGCCAAACAATCGAGCGTTCTTTCAGCTCCTCCAAGTACGTACGTACGGACCAAGGGAGACGACGGAGGGGGACGACGAGGCAGCGTGGTTTGCTTCCCCTCGTCCGGGCGCGTATTTATAGACGACGGCGGGGGCGTGAGATCTTTTCCGCTCCTCCACGTTGGTGCCCATCCACCAGTCCAAGGAGCAACCACGGCCGCACAAATACTCCGCGGCGCGCCTGCACTTGCACAAGTGGCGGCGGCTGGTCGACGTGAGCCGCGAGTTTGGGGGATGGGGGCTCCATTCCATCGGTGGGATAAGTACGTAGTCATCCTTGGCCACGAAACCTAGACCCGCTCGAACTACGTACCGTACTACGTGTCCGCCGGTCGTTATCCGAGCTCGTTGGTCCGCTCTCTAGTCGACAGAGGAGAACTTGAAAGGACGCGTCTCTCTTGCGAGCAAACGTCCATACTATACTAGAGAACTTTTTGTTTGTAATTACGCAAAACCACCATAGTATTAGATTATCAAAAAAAACCATCATAGTATTAGATTATCAAAAAAAACCATCATAGTATTATGTTTCACGCAAACAACCACCATGGGTATACTTGTCCACTGTTTTGTGCATGTATTATGTCAATCATTTGCCAGTATTCACTACAGCAAAATCATGCGTTTCCGTGTAGCCATGTGTGTAAACCGAGTGCAATATTTCGGGTACTTTGGCTTACATCCCTAGCCGAGTACCGTTAAAAGAACACACAACAAACATGGAGGCTTCGGCTTACAGTACCTTATAAGCCGAGTGCCTACAACATGTATTCAGTTTAAAAAGGGCACTCGGTATGTAAACAAAAAGGCTCTCGGCTTACAGCGAGTTCTCGTAAGGGTATATGCCATGTGTAAACAACGGCGTGGATGATGACGCCGTCAAAGAGCAGTCTATAAGCCGTGTGCCCTGACATACCACTCAGCTTATACAAGTTATCAGCTGTGTGCCCTGACATACCACTCAGCTTATACAAGTTATAAGCCATGTGCCCTAGCATTACACTCGGCTTAGACACGTTACAAGCCGTGTGCCATGACTCTACACACTCGTCTTAAGTTTTACATATTTTTTGCAAATCTATTTTTAATACAAAAAGGTTTCCAGACCATTGCATTTATATTTATTTTTAATATTATTTATGTTTCCTATTTCTCATTCATTTTCTTCCGACTAGATTTCATGGCCCTTATTTTCACTGTCGTCAATTTCCCTATCTTTCTCTTTTACCCCAACTTGCCACTTCAATATTTGATGGCCTTTTTACTCTTTAGACCCCCTAGTTTACCCATATAAAGATCAGATTCAAAGACATAGACCATAGGTTACCCAAGTTATCACAAGATTCCGTCCGGGTCACTTGTGGTGGCAGTTTCCCCCTCTTACCGTCGAATGTTCCTTCGGTGTTATTGCCGTTCCTGAAGCCGGTCACACTCGGGAGCCAGGTATTGAGTATTTAAACATACCACCACAACTATATACATGTGCTAGGACACAATGCAAGTTTTGGTAGGATTCCTACCCTCCCAAGACCCCGGAGCGGCCTAACCCTAACCCGTTTGACCGACAAATCTAGCCCTTTGACCGGCATCAAACGACATTTGACCCATGCACTAGTACAGAACCCCCTCATTGGCGGTCTCCGAATGTGCTCTGTGGCAGCGTTTGAGTGGAACGCCGCTACTATCGCACCGCTGGTAGTCAACAACCAGCAGCGTCCAGGCAAACGCTGCTAAGAGCATCTCTTGCCGTTGAGCCCCCCAGAAGGCATTTTTTTGCCTCCTGGGGGGCTGCCGGCGAGAACTTTGGCCTGGGGGCGGGAATTTTGCCACTGGTTGCGCCCCTAGGAGGCGAGAAGCGGGAGCCGACGAGGACGAGAGGGTGCTGGTGATCACGTCCCTGTGGCGCGCGCTCGACCTCCGCCAGGACCACATCGCGCGCTTCATGCCCTGGGGCGCGCTCGCCGCCGCCTTCGCGCGCCGCCACGGGGTCGCCTGCTTCGCCTTCGCGGGGTTCCTCATGCTCTGCCTCGCCCGCGCGGCGGGCTCCGTGTCCGATCTCGCGCTCCCGCCGCTCCTCTCCACGCCGGCCGCCGAGCTCGACCGCGTCGCCGCCGACTGCCCGAGACTGCGCCGGCTCGCGCTCCTGCCGCTGCACTCCGCCGCGGACGAGGCGCACCTGCCGAAGCTCATCTCGCAGTGGCGCCTCCTCCAGCGCCTGGAGCTCGAGTCCAAGCCGTCGTCCTTCTCGGCCATCGCCGCGCAGCTCGCGCTGCCGGACGCCCCTGGCCATGTGCTGTGTGTGGTAGGTTTTAAAGGAAAGGGAGAGGAGAGAGGAGAGAGAAAAGAGAGAAAGGAGAGGAAAGAGGAGAGAGAGGGGAGAGAGGGGCTGACAGTGGACCTGTGCATGCAAAAGGCAACTGCCGGCGTCCCCAGCTGCCCCCCAGGATCCTGGGTTTGGGTGGGAGCGCCGGCCATACTTTTATCCAAATCCGGCGATAATTAAGATCCTGAGGGCGTGAGTGGATACTTTTTTGGCCGCCGGCGAGGCTAGTGGAGATGCTCTAAGGAGTAGCTCTCCAGTAGTGTTCATAGCTGGACGCGGTTAGCCTGCAACGTGTACTCCTCTCGAACACTGCTAGTTACGCGTCGATGTAGTAGCGTTCGCTGTAGCCACCATCGGGAGCAGAACGGGGTGGCCACCATCGGGAGCACATCGGGCTGGCATGGTACATCCATCCCGCCTCCATCCCGCCTCCATCTTGCCCACCAGCAGCACTGGAGCGTTGGGGAATCACATAGCATGTAGCATCATAAGCCTGCAAAACAGTGAAAAAATTACTATTTTTTGTCCATTGTTTTGTTCATAGTGTAAACATGCAGCTTATTCTTTTTTGAAAAATGTAATATACGTTCGTGTATTCTATCTTACACCGGCACTAGTTCAGAGGGTATCAACTTTTTGAAGAAGCGAGCATCCAACTAACAAAAGATGCACATAACTAATATTCCAAGAATCAAAAGCAACGGTTTTACAATCCAATGCTCATTCCTCTCTCTTTAACAAAGCTAAATCATCGTAATAAGAATTTACGCTTATCCTCAAATGCTGGATATATCCCCTATGAATCTTAAAATTATATAAACCACATGCCCAAATCAGTCGACCACTCATACATACTGTCTCATAGATTACCCCAGTCCAGCAATTGCATATGAAGAAGCGAGCACCATAAATACTGACCAACATAAGCTATCAATTGTTTATACTACAATATGAAATTAATAGATTATCACCTCTTCCTAAATAAACCAACCAAGTCTCACCTATCAGCCAAATTGAAGGAATAAAGATTCAGTTAGTTATATAATTGTATCAGAACTCCAGAATAATTGTACATTATCAACAATCGAACATACCTAGATCTTGGCCGTGAGGTGGATGAGCTCGCACAAATGGGGCTCACCATCTAGGCCGGCCGGCTTCATCCTAGTCCCGCAATACCACGCTAGTAGTGAGAACGGCACCTTGGTACGCAACCACTTTGCTGCCAGAGGACATGCATGGGGACGCAAACAACCACGGGGAAGGAGGAAATATGTAGCGGCTCACCTCATGGTTAGAGGCACACACATAGAGGACTCGGAAGGTGGATGGCGACGAATTGATCATCGGCGGCGGCGGCCGCGGGGAGGAAGGACGGCCTCTGCTCATGTTCTTCGATGAAGAGGAGGTGCGAGAGGGGAAGTGGATTAGAATGGGAGGAAGGGGCGGAGCGGGTGATGGGGTGCAGCAGATGTGCTACTCCAACCTGTCGGATAGGGATGAAACCCTACCGCCGGCTAGAGGTCAAGCCCTACTACCGCGAATGGTCGCGGTATAGGGGGGAATTGCAGTGAGGGGAATGAAATGGATAAAATTCTCTCTCAAAAATACCCCTACAATACTTTGTGAGGGAAATGTTGATTTGTTTGAGTTTTTTTTTACCGAAAATGCTCGTCGGGCCGCAATATAATACACGTCGTCAGCGTATTGCATCCGATCTGGACCGTCCAATCTAGTCCGACTGACGGCCCATATTTACCAAGGCATCATAAAAGGACTCCAAAGATAGTCTGATTCATAAGATAATAACATTGACTTTAGCTATATGCAAGTCGCCTGAATTTTCAGTTTGGGTCAGTCAATTTCCTGGCCGCTGATTCTTGCTCTAAGATTCATGCTACATTTTCATTTCTTCCGGGCTGTTCTATGAGTTTCTTTGGGCTATTTCTTTTGACTGGCCACATATTTTGGGTCAGTCGAATTGCTATCAGGCTGAAGCCCATTACTTGTACCTCCCAGTCGGTCCCTCTTTCCCTTTTTTTTCTTTTGTTTTTATGTGTTTCTCCTTTTGTTTTTCTTTATTAGTAGGTTTTTAGATATTTTTTAGATGTTGGATGAGTATAAATGTAAATAAATAAATACTATGCAATACGAGAAAAAATACACAATTTATGATTGGTGTTTGCATACTACATAAGTGTAACTTTAGTGCAAAGTTGTGTGCAAGTTCCTTTAACTTTTTCATTATCTTTATTCTTAAAGAGTAATACCTATGGTACTAATTCATTGTTTCTAATACAACTTTATTATTCTGTTTTGATTTAATTATTATTTGGTTTATTTCTTCTTTAAGGGCAATACCCATGCCACTAATTCGTTCCTTCTAAGAAAACTTTAGTTTTGTGAAAATTCTACTAATATATGCATATATTTTTAAACACAATTTTGTGTATGTTATCTCCAAATTTTGTCATTGTCTGTTTTAGTTTTTTTAGTTTTCTTTTTTCTTAAAGGGAAATACCGGTGCCACCAATTCATTCTTACAAAAATTCATCATTTAGATTTTGTTTAGGTTTTTATTTTATTTTCTTTCTTCTTAAAGAGTAATACCAATGCCAATAATTCATTTTTTCTTAGAAAACTTCATTATATGGATTTTGTTTCAGTTACTATTTTTATTTTATTTCTTGTTTAAGACCAATATCAATCCCGCTAATTCATTTCTTCTTGTGAAATACATTTCTCTGAAAATTGGGCTATTGTAAGGTTAGTCTTGCACATATAGAAAAGCACAATTTTTGTTAATATTGCGTGCAAATGTTTTCATTGATTGATTTTTAATCATTTGTTTATTCTCAAAGAGTAATATCAATGCCAATAATTGATTCTTTCTATGCGACCAGGAGCAGGAGACCATGCAACATCTTCTTGCTGGTTGTTCGTTCTCGCGGCAGGTATGGCACGAGACCCTATCTTGGCGCCACGCCACTGCCACCCTTCGCAGCCCGGACTGCGAGTTTCGCGAGTGGTTCTCCGCCTCCATACATGACTCTCCGACCGCCCTTCGTCGAGGGCTTGCCACCATCATCATCCTCACTACCTGGAGACTCTGGAAGTACCGCAATGACTGCATGTTCAACGCTGCCAGCCCCTCTGTCGCCAGACTCTCTGACTGCATCAAAGAAGACGCCCGCGCTTGGGTGCGCGCCGGGGCCAAGGGGCTTGGCCAACTGATTGACGAGACATAGTGTGTTCTTCCCGGGTCGCACGGCCCCCATAGCCGCGCCCTTGTTTTTCTCATTCACACCATCTCTTTTGCGCATGTGCTCACGAGATCACTCCTGTAACAATCACTTTCTTTTCCCCCTATCAATACAATGATATGCAAGTCTTTTGCGCATTCACAATTTTTTTGATCTGTTTTAGTTTTTCTTTCATTTGAGCGTTGCAGGGAATCACAATTGTATTCATAACTGAAACTGCATGCACTTGAGCGTTGCAGGGAATCACATAGCATGTGGTGTCATAACCCTGCAAAACAGTGGGAAATTTTCCTTAACGATGCCTATATAGCATATATAATTTATTTTTTTGCATTGAAGTCAACACTGGTTTATTATTCGTGAAAATTTATATACTAGCTAGTGCAAAAGAAAGTCACGTTTATTCTAGAAAAAAACTTCTGAGCTATTCTAACTTTGTTTGTATTTTCCCCCTTATATAGGGTGTATATACAACCCGGAATCAAGGGGTATTTCCCCTGTGATGCATCTCTACCGTGAACTCTTTGTCATCGGGGCCATGAAATGCATGAAACCAAAACCCCAAATAACTTTTTTGGGAAAACAAGAACAAAAATGTGGCCCCAACCAAACTGAAGCGACACTACATTGTAGTATTATTCAGTTTATTAAGTTGAGCCGCCGCTTGGTGGGAGATTCAAATGCAGCCGCCCATCTTCAATACAAGTATAGTACAACAGACTACAACTCGATCGTCTTTTACGGCTTCGCACCAGCTCGAGCGTCTAGCCGACGTGGATTTAGTGAGCGCAAGTTCATTCAGTAGGTATAGTTGGAACGCAACACGCGATCGAGATCTTTTCCGCTCCTCCACGCACGCACCTGACCCGACCGTGACTCCAACGCAACGCAACCGCGGCCACTCGAAACTCCACGGCGCTTGCACAAGCTGGCGGCTGCGGTCGACCGGAGCTTTGCTACACGTACGGACAGATGACAACGGGCTTTTACGGGGAAGCTTATCTGGGACAATTTGATTGAAAGAAAGAATGATGAGGGGCCCACACCCCTTGAAAATCGGGGGGAAGATTAGTTAACAAAGAGACCCCGTAATAGTCCGTTGATTTAGAATTTTCGGGTCGACCGTCGTGAGCCGCGAGTTTGTACTTTGGAGGGGAGGGGGAAGATGCGGCGACGATAGAGGCGTCCTTGGCCACGAAACCTCGTCCCACTCCAACTGCCCGGCGCCCACGCCGACGCACCGTTTTAACTCAGTTGACCGAGGAAAAAAATACCTTCTCCGTCGGGTCGACCTTTATCCATACAGTGACGGTATTTAATTATGAAAGTTGGCTAAGTAGCTGACTCTGTTAGTCCTTTTTTTAAGATAAAGGAGCATAAGCCTTTTTTTTTATTACTATTTCCTCCGCTTAATATCCAAACATCTATTCCAGGCAAAGTTTTTGGCTTGAGATTTACCCACTTGGTTGAAAGTGACTCTTGGTTAGGTTTGAATCTGGCACGTGTATTATTTTGGTACCTGGATGTGTACAAATGAGTGGTGTGTCTAGGTTTTCATTTCAAATTTTTTGAACGTGTGTGTAGGTTGATTTGGTTGGTTTACTATTTTCCATTGTGTGTGGGTTGGTTTTTGTGGTGAAGTTCGTCTCCTGACAGTCCTTTTTGCTTCGAGGCTTCTTCGGTGTTCTGATTGGTCGCTGTCGATCTTTGCCGCTGTTGGCCCGGGTCGCTTTCTGGCTTCAGATGCTTCTTTGGTTTTGTGATTGGTCGCTGTCGATCTCTGCCGCTGTTGGTTCCTGTCGCTATCGTTGCATGCGTGGCGCTGCTGGTTCGGTTGTTGTTTCCTGTTTGTTCCGGTGCAGTCCACGTACAATCGTTTTCACCGCTTCGACCGTTGTATGTAGGCGCCCTGCTTTGTCGACGGTGCGCTTACATGAACTAATCTCTCCGCGTGTCTCTATGGAAGGCTCGCGTGAAATAGCATGGCATGCGCCCTCCACCGCTTATGCGGCGCGTGGCCAAGCCACCGCTGTACGGGCTTATAAAAGGCTCACGCGTTCTTTCGAGCTCACAACACCCATCATCCTTCCTGACAATGCCCACGGCCGGTGCATCACCGGAGCCCCCACTGCCGGGCATCATCTCCATTCGGCGGCCCCTCCCCCCTTCTCTCCTCCGTCGCTGCAGCTTCATATGTTTTGGACGCGCCCCCTCCTCCCAGCCAGGCCCAGGCACTACAACCATGATGCGGCGGCCGGATGGAGCCGATATGGCGTGGCGGCGGCTTCACAACGGCAACTTCACCCATCGGTTCCCACTAGCACAATCAGGTTGGTCTGCTCGCGAGCACACCCTCGATGTCGGCCACCTGCAGCAACTCAAAGGCTGAGGGCATCTTCCGGGTTGCGGGGCAGCCCTGCTCCAGCGGCCTCAACCTGCAGTTCTGGCCGACTGGGTAGGCCGTCGGTGCAGTTGGCCCGGTCTCAGAGAAAGACCCATCTCGACGTGGAACAAGCAGCACCCCGCGCAGGCGGCGACTCTCGGCCAAGATCCCGGTGGTGGAGCGGTGTCGCGGCATGCGAGGCCATCCAGTGAGCGACCTCCGGCACATGACGCGCGGCACAACGACGCCCTCCGACGTGGCTGACCGTGGCCATGGTCCTACAGGCGCGCGCTACGTGGGGGCAACGACCTCCCGGCGCGGTTCCCTCCGGGCGTCGTGTGGCGCTCGATCGCGACTCCATTGTCAGTGCTCCCCTGTGGCGGTAGCCAGCCGCTCTTCACGTGGTTCTAGCAGTCTGCATAGTGTTGGTTTCTAGCGTCGTGCCTTCCTTGGCGAGTGGCGGGCACGTCCGGGCGATCCTCTCCCTCCTGGTCAACCAAGGCGTGTCAGTACAGCGTCTGCGTTTGCGCCGTCGCGTCCATATGTATGCTCTATTTCACGCAGTCGAGGCATCGCACTCTCAGCCGTGACCTTCCCTGGCGAGGAGACGCCATGTTCGCGCCGTCGCTTCACTCCCGGTCGACCAAGGCACACGGCGACGACGTCCGCCTCTGCACCGGCTGTGTGCAATGCGCATGCCAACGGTCTGCGATGCCGAGGGATGCCTCCGTGTGCTCCTGCGTCGGTTGCTGCCATAGTGCCATGGTCCCTGTGCTCAGACTGAGATGCATCGAAGCGGCGCCGGCCTGGGCGCCATCACGGGACGGGGAGCACCGCCGCGTGCTGCCGACCCGAGGGCAGCCCTTCGTGCTGCCGCCGTGGTGCCGCAGGCTGCTTCAGTACAGGACCGTGTCGCTGACACATGTGTTTGCCATCGGCGGCGGCCAGGGCGAGCGCGCGTGGGAGGAGCGCGGGCTGCCGAGGCGTTTGTACTTTTACGGGCTCCTGAGTATCTGTACTTTTACGGGCTTGAAGCTATGTACCACTTGATTTTATCTTGTTGAATAAAGTTAGTCTGCTGCATGGCAACCACGTATTCTATTAGTTTACATAGAGTTGTGATTGGCCAGCGTTTGTATGCACTAGCAAAAGCTGATGTGACTACCTGCATGTGAGGTAAATACATCATTGATGCTTGAACTTGCCAGGAATGTGCACTTTAATGCCTGAACTTGCAAAATACATTGAACTGCTTCTCTAACTTGGCATAAACATGCATATACGGTTTAAATTCGTTTCTACATGTCCATGACGATCGCGCCATCATGACATGGGCAGGATGTGTGGCCTGGGTTTTCTGGAGAACCCTCTAGAATACTTTTTCCTTGCAAAGATAAATTATAAAAAATATATTAATAATTAAAAATGCATACGGGGTTCAAGACAGCAACCTGACACGCGCAAGTGAGTGTGGCTAGCCAGTAGGCCGGCTCAAATTTAGCGTCATAAAAGGATTCATACTGTATACATATATAAAGCTGAACAACATAAATTTAAAAATTTATTCCAGCAATATAGCCCTGTTTATTTGAACCTACAACCAGGGGCTATAGAGCCGACGCACATACCACTCCAACTGACGACATCGAATGATAAAAATGATAAATTTAGGTTTATAACATAACAAGCCCCTCTCACTAAATTAGACCATGGCGTGGCTCAGTTTTTTTATTTCAAAATTTTGTAAAAAATACGTAAAGTATAATCATTTGTTACAAACAATAGACATATATTTAAAACAAATTACATTAAAAATTTCATATAATTTCATAAAATACCAATGCAATAATTTAACAAAAATACACATAATAAAATTATGAATTAAGATTATATCTTATAATTTGAAAAAAAAGTTTGCCTTTTAATAAAATATTATATTGGTTTTACAAATGTTCATATATGTAAATAAATTCTCATATAATTTTAAAGTTTCCACATTCGAAATAAAATAGTCACGTAGTATATAAATGTGTTAAATGCTTTAAGTAAAAACTGTGTGTTTTCTAAAAAAAATACAAGCCTAGTGCGCCCTTAGATTGCGGATCCTCATATGAATAATACTTGAATCATATAAACATGTTTATCATTCATAAATATTTTCAATTGAATGAGCATGTCTTAAAATAACATGTGATATTTTAATGACATGAAGATTTTTGCATTCTTTTGAAATTATGTTTGTTAGACAGTCATATAGATTACTTGTACTTTTGATACATGAGAACTCATTGGTTGGAATGGCATCTGTACCTGGTCTATAAGCTTTGGTCGGATGTTCGAGTCATATAGTTGGTACTATTTTTGCTGGTTCATTAAATTTCTTTTATTTATACTTCACAAAAAATTCCTTTATTTATGTTGTTCCGCCTAGTTTATAAAGGTTATGAATCATCATGAAGCAGCAAATGTGAAGTGGTCTATTGGCTAGCCCAGCATGCACTTGACTAGTAGGTCGCCCTTTCTAACCACCACGGCGCTAGTTTTTATTATTTTATAATTATAGTATGAAAAATAATTGTAGCGCAAGGTTATGAATCATCATGAAGCAAAAAATTTGTCAGTTTTTCTGTAAGGGCCTTATTGTACGAAAAATAATTTTGGAGGGGTTTTTGCAAAAGAAAAAAAACAGGCCACACACCCTTGTCTCCATTGTCCAGTCATTGACAACGGTGCCATGCCATGTTGGCACGCCTCATCAGCGTCGCGGACGTATACAAACGTCATTTGAACCGTATATGCACGTCCATGCCAAGTTATGGAATCAGTTCAATGTATTTTACAAGTTCAGGCACTAAACTGCACATCCATGGCAAGTTCAAGCATCACTGGTGTATTTACCTCCCTGCATGTGCATCTCCAAGGCTTTCAAGGGGTACGTACTGTATCAGGTTTTTCCAGTTGTGATCGGCCTGGCTCATAGTTTATGTGTATATGAGTATATGGCTGATGCGTGCTAAGGCACACTTTTAGTTAGTTTTATATCCTCATGAAGGGCAGTCGGGGACAATAGATAGAGGTTAGTTTATCTAATTCAAAAGTGATATATTTCCAACATTGTTTAATGATGTCAAGATGTCCGCATGTTAACGCAATCGTATTGAGTTAGCCAGGATACTAGTCAGTTAGTATAGCTAGTCTGTTAGTATCTCCTATAGCTTATCTAGCACGAGATAGAGTTGTTCCTATCCGGCCAATGTTTATCCGACCAATGTTTGTTGTAACAAACTCTGCATCATGTATATCTCCTGACTATGAATACAAGACCAGCCTGAGGCAATTACTCACGGCAAATTAAAAATCATTTCTTCCAACTTGGTATCAGAGCAGTAAGATCCAATCTCGCCCATCATGGCTGGCTCCACCGCTGCTCCCATCTCGAACACTTCCGGCGCCCTTTCCACCATCAACGCCGGCACCCTTGCCGCCGGGTCCTCCTCTTCCGCTCCGATCTCCGTCACCACTCTTGGCAACCTCATCACGCTTCGCCTCACGCGGGACAACTTCCTGTTGTGGAAGACTCAAGCCGTCCCCGCCCTTGCCTCGACCGGTTTGTTCGGCTACGTCGTGGGCACCGAGAAAGCGCCGCCGCAGACCCTCACACAGGGCACCGGCGATGCAGCTGTCGAGGTCGCCAACCCGGAGTTCCTTAGCTGGTACCAGAAGGACCAGCTCGTCATGATCGCGCTCCTCGGCTCCATGACCGAGGACATCCTTGGGCAAATGACCCAACTCACCACTTCCGCTCAGGTCTGGACTACCTTGCATGATTTGTTTGCCTCACAGAATCGTGCACGCATCATGCAGCTGCGTTATCAACTCTCCAATCTGAAGAAAAATGACCTCACTGCCTCGGAGTACTACCGCAAGATGCGGGGCTTTGCTGACGCCATGGCCTCCATCGGCAAGCCGCTCCAAGACGACGAGGTGCTCGGCTACATACTCGCCGGAGACTGGGTCCCGAGTTCGAGCCTCTGGTCGCGTCGATTACGACGCGTGGCGACCCCATTAGCCTCAGCAGCTTCTACACCTTCTTCCTCAGCGCTGAGCTTCGCCTCGAGCAACAAGCTTCGTCCGACAACATCCACCCATCCGCCAACGCTGCTGCACGCAACTCTGATGGTCACCGCGGCGGTCAAGGCGGCCAAGGCGCACGCGGTGGACAAGGCGATCAGGGCGTACGTGGTCGGGGAGGGCGCGGCCACGCAATGGCCGGAGTAACCTGAAGTGTCAGGTCTGCTCCAAATTCGGCACGGCCGCTCTCCACTGCCACAATCGCTTCAACCACGCCTTCCAGCCGGAGGAGCAGCGTGAGCGCTCTGGCAACGTCGCCAGCACCGGCTCTGGCTCCTACTCCGTTAACATGGACTGGTATGCAGATACGGCGCCACCGACCACCTGACAAGCGACCTTGATCGTCTTAGCCTCCATCAGCGCTATGATGGAAAGGACAAGGTGCACGTAGCCAACGGAGCAGGTATGTCTATTGCATATGTTGGTCAATCCACTATACCCGGCTCATGCAAAAATCTTCATCTACGTAATGTTCTGCATGTTCCACACGTCAACAAACATCTCCTATCTGTGCACAAACTTGTTTCTGATAATGATGCCATTGCTGAGAATTTCACCCTCATGTGTTTCGTCTTAAGGACCGAGCAATGAAGGCGGTTCTTCTTCAAAGTAGATGCCGCAATGGCCTCTACCCGGTGCCAAGCTACAAGCAGTCGTCCCTCGTGTCCGGTCCTCGAGCTCTCTCCAGTGTCAGGCTATCTTCAGATTTGTGGCATACAAGATTAGGTCATCCGTCCAAAAACGTCGTTGATTCAGTTCTTAGGATAAATAAATTTGCTTGTGCACCCTCTACCAATTCCAGTGTTTGTGATGCATGTCAACGTGCAAAAGTTCATCAGCTACCCTTTCGAGATTCTACTCATGTCACTCATGCTCTTCTTGAAATTATTCATTCGGATGTATGGGGTCCTTCTATTACCTCTGTGGGTGGTTTCAAATATTATGTGAGTTTTGGATGATTATAGCCGTTTTACATGGATCTATCTCCTTAAGCGTAAATCCGATGTTGAACAAGCCTTCTACACTTTTCAAAAACATGTTGAACGCATGCTCGATGCTAAAATTAAAACTGTACAAACGGATTGGGGTGGCGAGTATCGCCGTCTCTCTCGCTTCTTCCAAAAGGAAGGCATTGCGCACCGGGTCTCCTGCCCTCACACCTCCCAACAAAATGGCATCGCTGAACGGAAACATCGCCATATCGTTGAAACAGGCATCGCCCTTCTCGCTCACTCCTCGCTTCCGGTTCGTTTTTGGGATGAGGCTTTTCTCACAGCTTGCTATCTTATCAATCGCATGCCCACTCGGGTTCTCCAAAACTCCACACCAGTTTCCTGTCTTTTTGGTGACAAACCCGATTATACCTTTCTTCGCGCTTTTGGTTGTGCCTGTTGGCCAAACCTACTCCCCTACAATAATCGCAAGCTAGAATTCCGCTCTCAGTAATGTGTTTTCTTGGGATATAGTTCCATGCACAAAGGTTACAAATGCTTGGATCGCTCAAGCGGTCGAATTTATATTTCACGTGATGTCATATTTGATGAGCATGTGTTCCCGTTCTCCACTAGTTTGCCAGCGGAAAATTCCTCCTCCATACTCTCCACACCGCCTACTCTTTTTCCTATCACAGAGCCGGCTCTAATGGATGATCGCATGCGCAATTATGACACGACTTTGCTATCTGATGCTACGTGCAGTTCGTCTTTGTCTCCTGCAGGTGCTGCTGGATTGGCCTCCAGCGACTCTACGTCGGCATGCACGCCAGGTCACTCCCATGTAGATGGGATTTCTCAGCAGCCGCATGAGCCCACGTCTCCATCGACTCCCACTGGGCCGGATGCCCCGGTCTCGCCCGTGTCACCGGCTGGCCCTTCCGCTGCTGACGGGGCGGGCAGTGCGGCGAGCGACTCCGCATCCAGCTCGGCACGTGGGCCGCTATTCGTCGACCCGCCGTCTCCATCGACCGCCCAGGCCGTCCCTGACGTCGCGCCCGCGAGTGCGCCACATCCGATGACGACCAGGCTCAAGGACAACATCGTCAAAAAGCTGGTGCCAAGCGACGGCACTGTTCGCTATGATCCACGTCGGCGGGCGTTTCATGCCGAACCACGCTCCTATCGTCAGGCACTTGTCGATGATCACTGGCGTCCAGCCATGGAGTCTGAATTCTCGGTTCTTCAGCAAAACAAGACATGGACACTTGTTCCTCGTCCTCCTGGGAAGAACATCATTAGCTGTAAATGGGTTTTCAAGGTCAAGCACAAAGCTGATGGTTCCCTGGATAAGTTCAAGGCACGTCTCGTTCCTCGCGGCTTCACTCAGCAGTATGGGATCGACTACTCGGAAACATTCTCTCCGGTAGTCAAACCAGCCACAGTGCGTCTTGTGCTCTCTCTTGCCGTCTCTCGTGGCTGGCATCTCCGGCAGGTGGACATCAGCAATGCTTTTCTCCATGGAATTCTCGCTAAGGAAGCATATATGCAGCAGCCACCGGGTTTCCAAGATCCCTCTTGTCCAGATTATGTTTGCAAGCTCCATAAAGAGCTTTACGGTCTGAAGCAGTCGCCTCGGGCATGGTATGCTCGTCTCAGTGAGCGTCTTCAGCAGCTCGGTTTTGTTCCCTCGGTTGCCGACACCTCGCTGTTTATCTTTGCCCAAGACAGTGTCACCATCTACATGCTTGTTTATGTTGATGACATCGTCATTGCGAGCTCTTCCTCTTCGGCTATGACGCATTTGCAACGCCAATTATCAGCTACTTTTCCTGTCAAAGATCTTGGTTCTCTCCATTATTTCCTTGGCATTGAGGTGCTTCCCAATTCCGGGGGAATTATTCTTACACAACAGAAGTATGCTCTTGATTTGTTGCAACGTACAGATATGGCGAATTGCAAAGCAGTCTCAACGCCATGTGCACTCATGAGAAGCTCACACGGGATTCAGGTCATGGACTTAGTGAAGATGGAGCTTTCAGATATCGTAGTACAATTGGAGCTCTTCAATATCTGACCTTGACACGGCCTGATCTGTCTTTTGCCGTAAACAAGGTTTGTCAGTACTTGTCAAGACCAACTGATGCTCACTGGGAGGCCGTGAAACGGATCTTGCGGTACGTGCGAGGATCACTGTCCACTGGTTTAACCCTTCGGCGATCACCTTCCACTCTTCTGAGTGTCTTTACTGATGCCGATTGGGCGGGCTGCAGCGATGACAGGAGGTCTACGAGTGGGTTTGCGGTTTTCTTTGGACCCAACCTTGTATCATGGAGTGCACGGAAGCAGCCAACAGTGTCCCGTTCATCCACTGAAGCTGAGTACAAGGCGTTGGCGAATGGGACTGCCGAAGCTACTTGGCTACTGTCATTGCTAAGAGAGCTGCGAGTTCCTCAGCCCCGAGCTCCTGTGCTGTGGTGTGACAATCTCGGTGCTACGTATTTGACGGCCAATCCAGTATTTCATGCTCGCACTAAGCACATTGAAGTTGATTTTCACTTTGTAAGAGAGAAGGTCGCCATGGGAGCACTTGATGTTCGGTTCGTCTCAACAGCAGACCAAGTGGCGGACGCTTTCACCAAACCTCTCACGAAGATCATGCTCAATCGATTACGAACCAATCTGAACCTTCATATAGGTTAAGATTGCGGGGGAATGTTAACGCAATCGTATTGAGTTAGCCAGGATACTAGTCAGTTAGTATAGCTAGTCTGTTAGTATCTCCTATAGCTTATCTAGCACGAGATAGAGTTGTTCCTATCCGGCCAATGTTTGTTGTAACAAACTCTGCACCATGTATATCTCCTGACTATAAATACAAGACCAGCCTGAGGCAATTACTTACGGCAAATCAAAAATCATTTCTTCCAACTCCGCAAATTTGAAAGTTGGAACACCTTGGCTGATAGAGAAAAAGATGAGCTCAAATGTTGTTCCTTTGTTATCAAACTCATTCGATGCCAGCCAGGTAGAATTGTGACCTAATGATGCTATAGCACCTGCAAATGGGGGTGCAGGAGTTCATAATTTGTGGGACTACACCTCGGGATAGGAGATTTTGCTTTGTGTATTCTAGAAAGTGATTTTGCCGGAGAAGGAATGGTTATGTCAACATTTCAAAAGATGATTCAAATCCTAAAAGCGGAGCTACTTCTGTGGTGGTTCTTGCTTTAGCTACTGGCGGGGAAGATGATTCTAAAACTGGTGCTCCATTGAAATATGTCATGTTTGTGTCTCCCACTTAAATATATTTACAAGTTAATTTCGGAATCCTGCGGTGTTTGGGTTCCGAGTACTTTGGTTCACCTGAGCATGGTTCGTTGATCACCTTATGACATGCAGTACGTCTGAACATAAAATGATGTCCAAACTAGCAATCAATCAAACAGTTGAAAAATGAATACATGAGTCTTCCTTTTATCATGTGTGAATTTCAACACAAAGTATAGACAAAACTCTGTATCATCTTATCGCTGGTACAAATCCAGTGGGCGGTCGAACAAGGACACTGTGAATTACCAAAGAATCAAATATATATCATGCAATATCACTATGTACCCCATTTATCTATAATGCACCGACTCCTTTCATTCAATAAAGTTTTTCTTGCTGGAATATTTCAGCATCCGTACGAACATAATTTTTTGACATAAACCATAACATAAAAAAAAGTTAACACACAAAAACTGAATAATAAATAAAATAATTAAAATATACAATTTGATATCAAGGGCTAGGATATACATTGGACCAAAAGATTTGCTTGGATTTTATAAAGTGTTGTCTAAATTTAAGAAGTATCCATTTTGATTAACAGTGTTGACAATGCTAAGTATTAGTTTATTATTTGGTATATTTTCTTTTCGTTCTTGATAGCAATCAACATGACACTATTTGAATTACTATTTTAACAAATGTAACTTTCATATGAAATCTTACATGAAACATGCCAGGAACATCATTATGTAACATCAAAAAATAATAGAATATATGGGAGGGCAAAGAGGGAAAATATGCTTGAATGAGAAATTTTGCTTCTGTTTCAACTCACTTTTCTGTTTATTGATAGAGCAAATGTGGTCAATTCTAAACTAAATGCATATCATATTGATGCCTCTTTTATTTGTTCATAATCATTGTTGGATACACTGCTTCTAAGCACCCATAGGTCGCTTGAAACAATTTGTAAAGGTTCTCTATCATTTTATCACATGTGCCCAATCCCACGGGGGGATTCACAAGAAGGATATAAGCTACAAATAGTTGTAATGTGTCCAGTGTTGCTAGGAAAAATTGCCAATGTGTAATTTCCATCTTGCAAGATGTAGCACTCATGCTGATAATAAATATATCCTTTGTAAATTGTTCATGTGCATGTCTTGTTTTTTTTGTGACTACAAACATATGCTCATGTGAATGAGCATATGTTTGTAGTCACAAAAAAGCAAGGCATGCACATAACGTATCGACGGGGCGCGGCGTGCCGCTGCGCGGGTATTGCTAGTGAATAACCATTTGCTACCAATGGGAGAATTGCTTCTTATTTCCAATTTAGATAATTGGATTTGCACCAAAGGAAACCATAAATTCCATATACCATAGAAATCTAGGAGGATGTTTCTTTTTCCGAAAATGCGGCTATGCTAGAATTGTTTTTTTTTTTTGAAACGGAGGCAAAAGTTTTGCCTCATCGATTAATTAAGAAGAAGAAAAGATATAGCACTTTTTATTGTCGTACATATAGGCTGACGAATGCTATCTTTTGGAAGAAGAATTTTGCAACAAGCCGGTCACTTTGCTCTTCTATTTGGGTTACATCTAACCAACATCAATACTCCATCAGCGACAAAAAGAAGAAGAAGAAGAAGAAGAAGAAGAAGAAGAAGAAGAAGCGGAAAACAACAAGATTTGATCAACCTCTGCTTAGCTTATTTACAGCAAAAAATATGCTAAGCGAACGAGTCATGTCATGTCTTGGAGAAGATGTGTCTGGTCTTGTCTCGTGTGTGGGGTGGTGAGCACTCGCCCCAGCCCTCCGCGGCCGTCCGCTTCTTAGCGCGGCCGCGCACCATGCACGACTCCACCGCCAGGAGGAGCCTCGCCGGCACGCGCGCGCAGGCCTCCAGGCGCCGGAGCGCGTCGCCGGGCTCCTGGACGCCGCCGTGAGCTGCCACCTCCCACCACAGCACGGCCGCCATCGCGACGCGCAGCGGCACGCGTGGCGGCCCCGCGGCGACCTGGGCCCGGAGCGTGCGGCCGGCCGCCGTGGCATGTCGTCGCGCCGCCACCGCCTCGAGGCCCATTCGCCTGGCCCAGCCCTCGAGCACCGCGTTGCCCCGCGCGCGGCTCCTCTGGCCCTTGGTCGCGGACTCGGCCGTGGACGTCCGGGACAGCGCGTCCTCGGGGCCGGGAGGTGAGGAGACGCGCGTGCGGCGGTGGCGGAACGCGAGGAAGTTGGCGCCGTGCACCTCGGCGTCGCACGCCGCGTCGGCCTCGCAGCGCACGTCCGCTCCCGCGCCGCACAGCTCGCAGCGCGCCCTCGCGGTAGTACACATCCACGCGCCCTCGGCCGGCGGCGAGCGAGCGAGGCGGCAGCGTGCCGTGCTTCCCCTCGTCGCAGCGCGTATTTAAAGGCGACGGAGGAAGCCCATGGCCCGTGGGGTCGGCTTTGTACTCCGTGGATGCAATGCAAACGGCCGGAGGCGAGAGCGACGTTGGGCGGTGTGGCGAGGGCCACTCGCGCGCGCGACTCCCACGTACCCGTCCATGACCGATGACTCCGACCACCAACCACGGCCATGCATGTGCGGCGCGGCTGCGGTGGAACGTCGTGAGCCGCGAGTTGGAGGGGGGCTCCATCGGTGGGATGCGCCGACGCGAGGACGGATGGGATGGCTAGACTAGAGTGATCCTTTGGCCACGAAACCGCTTCCCTCTCGGACTAGGACGTACTCCTACTACACAAGCCGGTCGCTATCTGAGTGAGCTCCATCCTCTCCAACCAGCCACGTGGTTGCTTTAGTTAACGGGCCATATCAAGTTTGAGTTTCCTAGACTTGTTGTAACGGGAAGTATTATATATTAGTATCATGTCTATGAAAATATGCTATGTCATTGGCATACTTTTGGAAAAAATATAATATCATGCGTATGATACTAGTGTATGATACTACATTCATACTGCATGCTATCATATGTTGATAGTATTATATCGGACTATATTTACTACCTCATGACACAAGGTAGCATATCATTTAATATGATAAGGTATTGTGATATAATACTCAAACATCTCTTTCTTCTTTAATTCTATGCCACCTCATCAGTATTGCTTAGTTGGCAGGCATGATACTAACTACTCCCTCCTTTCCGGTTTATAAGGCTCAATTCAAAAATCTCACCAGCCAAGGTAGATGATGAGTGGTGGAATATTTTTTGTAGTTTGCAAAAGCACCTAATTAATGTTCTTGTTTTCCTTAAAAAATTATGTTTACGAATGCATTAATTGCAATGCATGCATGCATAAAGTGCATGCATTGGTCAGTTTTCTCTTACTTGCATGCAATGATTTAATGCACCTTGAAGTCTGAACATGTGATGGGGAACAACCAAATTGAGCCTTATAAAATGGAAAAACTAAAATTTTGAGTAAACCCTATAAACCGGAAAGGAGGGAGTATGATACTCACATTACGACTATCCTTATCTTAACAAAAATATCTTAAAAAGTAGGGGAGCGTCTGTATAACATGGCGTTGAAGGAGTCGGAGAAGATGGCTCCGAAGAAGTCTCAGGCGGCGCACAGTGTCACACGTCTCACGACGGAGCAGAGTCGCGCCGCCCGATGCCATGTTAGTTATGTTCTTGTGGATTAGATTAACAGTTTTGCTATGACTGAGACTTTGTTATATCTCAATCGATGCTTATCTTTTTTTATTTTGCATGGAGATTCGTAAAAAAATTATTTTTAGTTTTTTCTTTTCTTCTTACATACTATATCACTTGGCTGCGACTTAATTAAGTTTTAGTCAGCTGAGACCTAGCCACACCTTTGGATTAATAAAAAAAGTGTTAATATTTTCAGCATTAATTCGCTTCTCTTCTGTCTCTTAGATCACAAGGTCTCACATTAACCACGGGCAATTAATACATCATTAGGAGGTTAGAATAACTAAAATACTTGCAAACAACCATCTTGCAAGGATAGTCATGTCCGAAGCACAAAATGTGAAAGTATCATACATGTTAACTAGGCAATTTTGATGATGTGTCATAGAACTAAATAAAAAAAGAGAGGATTAAGTATCATATCATGATACCGTATCATAATAAATAGTACTACTGTACTACTATGTGTCTTGCATCGGCATAAATAATTCAGGGTTATCTATAAGATAGTACCTCCGTCCTGGCTTATTCGCCCCATTCGTATTTTGTGTAAAATTTTGATCATAGATCTAACTAACAAAATATTAGTGTATGTCACTAATTATATCGTTAGATTCGTATCCCAACATAGTTTCCAATGACATTATTTTTTACGATATGAATTAACATTTTGTTAGTTAAAATCTAAGGTCAAACTTTGGAACAAAATACAAAGAGGACTGATAAACCAGGATGGGGGTAGTACTAATGTTTGATACTCCACTTACTTATACAAGGCTATGGAATATATATTTTGCATATATACAAGGCCATCAACAGTAATCGAGGTAAAATTAATGATATTTTCTCGTACTTGCATGCATGTAGTCATAATGACAGTCGCTACTTCCTCCACTCGGTTTCCTTGCATGCATGCCGCGTGTTAATGATCTCAGTAAACGAAAAGAAAAGCCGACTTACAAGGCAGGCATTAAATTTTACATTGATATCCGTAACTGAGTTTGTGACATTGTATATAAAAATAAAGGGAGTACTATGCATTACGGAGGTACTAATATCATACACTAGCATCAGATGCATAGTACTAACTTATGATGCTACCCATTACGACCAGCCTAAATTAACTACCGTCATTGTTGCCCGCTAATGTCGTACGCGAGGAAGCATCACCATGTTAAACGGGTCACGCCAGTAGTTCATGGAAACATTTGCACCCTAGATTTAGGCTTAGTATAAAATGATACTACAGTATAATTTTGTTAGAAGTTCTCTTAGCGTCCATGGGCGGCAAATATTACGTTGACTGCAGAGCTTGCACCGTTCTGTTGGGCGTTTTTGTGGATGACCAAACTTGCCTTTTTTTTCATAGCAATGCATCAATTTTCTCTTGTTGCAACGCACTGACATAGCAGTACACCAGTAGTAGAAGATATACTAAACAAATAATCAAAGCTCCTCTGACGCGTAGTCGATCGAGTCCTCCTCAGCGTCCACTGCGGCCATCCTTACTTGGCGCGCGCCCGATTGCCACCGCCACCACCACAATGAAACTTGCAGGCATGTGTGCCCAGGCTGCCAGGCGTTGGAGTGCATGGCCGGGCTCGTGGACGCTGCCGTGAGCCGCCACCTCCCTCCACAACGCGGCTGCCATTGGGACACGCAGTGGCAATCGCGGCGCGTCAGCGAACTTGACCTAGAGCGTGCGGAAGGCTGCGGCGGCACGCAGGCGCGTGGCCCCTGCGTCCAGGCCTACCCGCCTGGCCAAAAGCTGGAGCACGGTCCTGCAGCAGTCGCAGACGTCGTTGGGTGGCGGGACACGCGTGCGGCCGGTTGTGGCCACACGTAGGCACGTAGCCCAGGGGTCGAGACCCATTGCCCTGGTCGTAACCTCCGCGCGGACATCGTTGAGCGGCGGGAGACGCATGCGGCCGACTGCGGCGGCATGTAGGCACGCAGCCCAGGGGTTGAGGCCCATCGCCCTGGTCGTAACCTCCACGCGGACGTGGTTGGGCAGCGGGATATGCGTGCGGCTGGCTGTGGCGGCATGTAACAGCGCGCTACCCAAGGGTCCAAGTCCATCGCCCTGGTCGTAACCTCCGCGTGGACGTACCCGGGCATGGGCGGGACACGCGTGAGGCGGTGGCGGGACGCGAGGGAGCTGTTGTAGTGCGCCTCGGCATGGCACGGCGTGCAGAAGAACGCCGCGTCGGCATGGCAGTACACGTCTGCCCTCGCGCCGCGCAACGTGCATGTCACGCCCAATATGCGACTTTATTCTAAAGAAACTCGAAGGTCCCACCAAGGATAGAAGCGCATATTGGAGACACTTTTGCAAGGTGGACATCATTACATCGTACCATTACATAATAGTTGGGGGTACATATAAAGGCAACAAATGCCACATGAATACATCGAACATCATACATCAGAACAACATCCGACTATGGATGAAACACAAACAGAAACTCAAACGACATTCATCCTGCTTTGAACCTATCCCAAGATCGACGAAGAAGAAGAACTACTTCAACACAAGCAAACATCGCTCACACGTCAGATCATCGCATAACTTGTACCTACAACTGCTGTTGTAGTAATCCGTGAGCCACGAGGACTCGGCAATCCCATTACCATGGATAACAAAACTAGCAGAGCTTAATGGGTATGGAAAGGATAAGTGGTGAGGTTGCAGCAAGCGACTAAGCATTGTATGGTGGCTATCTTACGAGTACAAAAGTAAGATGAGAAACTACACAAACGGTCGCAAACTAGTAATGATCAATAAGTGATCCTGAACTACTTACGTTCAAACATAACCCCACCGTGTTCTCGACTCACTCGAAAAGAGACCGTCACGGTTACGCACGCGGTTAGTGTATTTTATTTGAGTTTACTTCAAGTTCACTACAACCGGATATTAACAAATTCCCATCTATCACATAACCGCAGGCACGGCTCTCAAAACTTTAAACCCTGTAGGGGTGTCCCAACTTAGCCAATGACAAGCTCATGATCCGCGGAGACAATCCTCCATCGCGGGACCCTTCGATCAGACTCGGAATCACGGTGCACAAGATATTTCTACAATGGTAAAACAAGTCCAGCAAGACCTCCCGGCGTGCCGACACCCTGATAGTAGCCGCGTGTATCTCGTCTCAGACCACGTCCGGATGAACACTACGAACGGCAACCAAATACCCCGGGTGAAGGGGGCGGCACCGCAAGTGGCTCTGTTTGGGACCAACACCATCAGCACTGGCCCCCCAGTATTAGGTTGAATAACGAACCTCAGGTAGCGCTAACTCCCTATGCGTCAAATTTATTATCATGTTTAATTATTATGTTGGGCAAATGGTAAAAACCAAAATTGGGCCTTGCTGGAATAGTTTTATTCAAAGCGAACTGTCAAGAGGGGCCCATAAACCATCATCGTGTTATGGACACAAAATCAAGGAACATAACACCGGTATGACGGAAACTAAGGCGGCAAGAGTGGAACAAAACACCAGGCAAAAGGTCAAGCCTTCCACCCTTTACCAAGTATATAGATGCATTAATTAAATAAGAGATATTGTGATATCCCATGATATCCATGTCCCAACATGGAACAACCTGCAACTGCACCTACAACTAGCAATGCTATAAGAGGGGCTGAGCAAAACGGTAACATAGCCAAACAACGGTTTGCTAGGAAGGGTGAAAAGGTTAGAGGCTGTCATGGCAATTTGGGAGGCTTGATAAACAAGTGGTAGGTAGCGTGACATAGCGATAGCATCGAGACAACTAGCATAGCAAAGATAGTAGTGAGATCCAAGGTGACGGTCATCTTGCCAGAAATCCCGCTAGGAAGAAGAACGAGTCCATGAAGAAGACGATCCCACGTAGTCGAACGAATCCTCACAATCGCAACGAAACAGGAACTATCGTGAAGGAGCACAACCAGAAAGAAGCAAACAACATGGTAAACACACAACACATAAACATGACATGATGCTCAACCAAGTATGATGCATGACAAGTCTAAATGATGCTACTCATGGAAAGAGATGATGCATACAAGAGCAACACATCAAAACAAGTTTAAATGAGGCCGGAAACAACATATAACAACTCCGGTAAGTCCTCATATGCAAATTTAGAAAATGGTACTGATCTGAACAAAACATTATGTTAAAGTTGTTAAACAACAAGTTAAAGTGCACCAAGATGATCTACACGTCTTTCTAGTCAAGTTACATATAAGGTTCAATTAATTCAGAGTTACGGCCTAGAAGATATAAGCAAAACAAGTTAAACATGACATTGATGCAAACGCAAGCAAAACACAATCACAAACATGTCAAAACATGGATGCAACATGGCATGATGAAAGTACATGCAAAACCAAGCAAGTTTCATGTGGAGCATGCTCCAAACGGAGCCACGGTTCAACACATACACTCAATACAAGTTTAAAGGACAAGTTTTCCAAAACAGCAACTAGGCATCTTACAAGCACCATAACGACATGCTACAAGAACAAGCTATGCACAAACATGACATGCACTTAAAGTACAGATTACATGCTTCAAATAACATCAAGGTTCATGTTCATAGACATCAGGATTAATCCAATATGATCAATGCAAGAAACAACTTAATATCACAGATTAGGACTTAGTGAAAAACATGGCATACAAGTGAGCAGGAATAACAGGTTGACATGTTGGAGGCATGAAACAAGGATGCTACAGTGCAAGATCATAGCAACCAGGAGCATGGGATTAAAGTAAAGGTTAAACATGGCAAAACATGATTACTAACCATCTCCATATAACCTTTAGATCAATAGAAATCATCAAGAAAAGATTGCAAGTTATAACAAATTCCCAGACTAGTGAAAATTACAGAACATGGCAGAAAGCAGCGATAAGTAGACATGTTTGCAATCTCGTGCAACTTATCTCAAAGCATATCATGGCATGTGAATATAACCAACAGCAAGAAGACATATTTTTCCAACTACTCATGGCAAGAACATGGTCATAGTATGCATAGATCACTAGCTATTCACATGGCGAGAATGAACTTACTATTAACAGACTGACAACAACACTATTTAGCAATTTGAGAGCATGATAATGACAAGCCACAACAGGCCATAATTGCAAACAAGGGCATGGTTGGGTAGCGCATAACAAGATCTACACAATATCCTTACTGAGCCTCTTCAAAAGATGCATAGATTCAGTTGTAGCATCAAGTCAACATGGCAACATAATGTAGCAGGCTCAGACTTGGCAGAAAACTTCAAGTCACTGAAATCAGCAACAACAAATAGCCTACTTTGCATGCTTGTGCTAGTCACCATAGGGCATATAAAAATACATGGATTGTACCACTGTAAAGATGGTATGAATATACTTCTAAAACATGTTGACATGATGCTCAAAAGATAGACACACAAAATGCTATGAAAAAGATAAATCAACAAGTTATAACAATTTTCAGTAGGTTATATCATTCAGCACTCTTACAACAATGATTAAGGCATCAAGATTAGTAGTAACATGCATACAAATGACACTAGCATGTAGAGCAATCAGAGATGAACATTTTGACATATCATGCACGCAAAACGAAGCAACGGGCACGGAGTTATGAGCCTCACAATATGCACACATGAGCTGAAAAATTAGGGATTTGGGAAAAAACGACCTCAACAGGTTAGGGTTCGAGCTGAGGTGGTCAACGGCGGGATCGGCGAGCCTCTCCGGCGACCTGCGGGGCGAAGGCGACGTCGGAGCTCGGAGGAGGCCGGGCGGGCGGCTGCCCGGCCGGAGGTCGTCGGCAGGCGGCGGACGGGGCGGATCCAGCCGGATCCGGGGCCGGAGTGGCCGGATCGGGCGGCGAGCATGGCGGCACGGGGAGACGGCGGTGGCGCGCCGCGGCGGAGTTGAGGGGCGGCGTGGGGAGGCGGCGAAGGCGGCGACCGGCGAGGCGACGCACAACGATGGGGTTCGGCGCGGGGCGAGCGGGGCGCTCGGGCAGCGGCGCGCGGCTCCGGGATCGCACGGGCCCGCGATGGGCCTGGCGGGCCGCGACGGCGTGCGGTACAGCCGGCGGTGGAGGTGACACGTGGCGTGCCCCGGTTGGCGTGGGCGGGCGGTGGACATGTCCGGCAGCGGCGCGGACGCGTCCGTTGGCGTGGAGGAGGAAGAGGCTAGGGTTTGCTGAGATTTCAGGGGAGTTGGTGTTTATATAGATTCTGGGAGCTAGGAGAGGGCTATTGGGGTGCGGTTTTCGCCCACACGATCGTGATCCAACGACGGAGATCATGGAGGGGGTTTAGATGAGTTAGTAGGCTGTTGTGAAGGGTGTTGGGCTGCAAAGAGAAGTGGTCTGGCGGTTAACGCGGTTAACCGTTGGGGCGTCAAACGACCTTCAAATGGAACAAATTTTGATAGACGGTCTATTGATGATATACCAAGGCCACTCGACAAATCTCGGCCCATTCTAAGAATGTTTTTCTCCCGCTCATGAAACAAGATCCGGGAGGTGCGACGGGCGCATGTGAGAGTGTCGGATTCCGAAACGGATAACGAAGAAAGTGATCGGATGAAAGTTTTAAAAACATAAAAATGCAATGCATATGATGACATGGCAAGATGCAACACGTAAGCAAATAACATAGCAACAACGACGAATCACTAGAAGACACCTGACACATCATACTCGGAGCGACACACTCCAGCGCGGCCGCCTCGCGCAAGTGCACAGCATCTCCGAGGACGTGCGACCGCTGCACATTCTTTCTTCCTGCACCTATAGGCAGGCAGGAGAGGAGAGACGGGGGTGGAGGACGAGGAGGCAGCTAGCTAGCGTGGTGCAGGTGCTTGGCTTGTTTCCCGTCGCCCTGGGCGGTGCAGATTTGATCCCCGGTGGACGTGCGTACATACGTTGGTGCAAACGGAGGCGACGCGTCGAGGAAGGAGGACTGGGCGATTCCCATGCCAAGCAACATCGACAACGTTAACGGCCGGAAAAAATCCTACGCGCTACGCGGCCTGGTCGTACTCAACTGAAAAATATTCTTGTATAAGATTATTTTTTCCTTAACGGCCATGGTATGGAGCTGCCAGCTGGAGATGCCTACGGCCCGAGACTAGACTTCCAAACTACTCCTACTATACCTGACTGGCGTCTGGCGCCCACTATCTGAATTTTGGTCAGCCAGATATTCTTATTTGGAGGAAGCTAGATATTCTTGTCCGACACTAGATATTCTAATGCGTTAGAGCTAGCAGAACGAGTGCAGCATTTTCGCACCTTGCCGCGCTTCATTGGGAAAAAAAATTAAATCCAAAAAATGGATTTCTTTCTACGAGTACATAATGAATGGTCTCTATGTACAGACCGTAAAATTTCATTAACTAACATGATGTTTTTCTAGAAACCACATCTGGCGTCTGGCACCTACTATCTGAATTTTGGTCTAGCTAACCCTCGTTGTTTTGCCCGCTAGATATTCTAGTCCGACACTAGATATTCTAGTCCTTGCGAGTTAGCAAAATGAGTGCAGCATTTTCGCAACTTGTCGGGCTCCGTTGAAAAAAATCCAAAAAAATGGAATTTTTTCTACGAGTACATATATAATTGATGGTCTATGTGTACAACAACAACAACAACAACAACAACAACAAGAAGAAGAAGAAGAAGAAAAAGAAGGTCTCTATGTACCTATAAGATTTTTTAATGATGTTTTTCTAGAACATCGTCTGGCGCCCACTATCTGAAGTTTGGTCCAGCGGTACCGAACGTGGTTTTGCCCGCTAGATATTCTAGCCCGACACTGGATAACCTAGTCTGTTAGAGCTAGCAGAACGAGTGCAGCATTTTCACACCATTCCGGGCTCCATTGGGATTTTTTATCCAAAAAAGTGGATTTTTTTTCTACGGGTACATAATGGATGTTCTCTATGTACCCTAAAAATTTCATTAACTCTTTTTAGGGCTAACACACTCACTTTTATTGATCTAAAACAAGTTCTGTAGGGATTAGAATAATGACATACGTGCTTAAGAACCACACATGGCGCCCTTAAGACAAATAAAGAATGTGTTTTGCTAAACTATGGGCCTCCATATTCGAGGCACGTCCTTCATGGGCAAAGGTGCATGAACTGAATGCTTGTGCGCGTTGCTGGATTTCCTAGATAATTGTCGCATTGCTCTCTGAAGATCCCTTCGCCAAATCAGCGAGAAGAACTTTGCAATCTGATGCTTGCTTTATACAGTATTTACTAGCAAAAGAGCCCCTGCGTTGCAATGAGAGAAAAAAAAATATAACACACGCTCTGAACCGAACAACCATCACTCAAGACCATAATAGGTTCATCTTCTTTATTTTAGCAAGGTATCATATTTGTGTTGCCGCTTATCCTCCTTCTCACCCTCACCGGCGGTGGCCTCAGTGTTCACACAAATTAAAACGTGTTTGAATGTGGTTATTCTTAAGACGTCTATCTCTCCTTCTCCCTCTCTCTCTCTCGCTTCCTCTCACTCCTGCGATGAGAAATCTGTTGTTTTCCTCTGCGATATTTTTCAGAGGTATGCATGTGTAGTTATCGATATTTTCTTTTTCCTATATGGTTATAGTGGGTGTTTATTTACAATCTGGATCGCCGCCGGTACACAAGAAAAACGGATCGTGCGCTATAGATTATAAGTTTGCTTCCAAAAAATATTTTAAAAATATTTAACAGGTAAAATTAACATCATATTCAGATTACACACATTTTTCTCATCAAATTTCATATATAACATGTTAAAATCGGAGTTACGGTTTAAAAGATATTAATAATTTAGAAAATCATTTTTTTTACTTAAATATCTTCTAAAATAATATTTAAAAATACTTAACAGGTAAAAATAATCTCATATTTGTATTCTAGATATTTTTCTAATCAAATTTCATATATAACATATTTAAATCGGAGTTACAGTTTAAAAAATATCGATAATTTAGAAAAGCATTTGTTTGACTTAAATATGATTTGCGGATGAATTACCTAAAAGGTCAAAGGGATTTCGTAAAAATGTAAAATAACGGTTTGGGTGTGACTTAAGTCCAGACTCCTGGTTGATTTTAAAAAACACATGGGCTTTTTTGCAAAAAAATGCGACGGGTGGGACAAAAGCACCCGTGCTTTATTATTAGAATTAGAATTAGGTTAGATTAGATTAGATTGGAAATAGAGATGTGACAAGTTTCAAGTCTGCTGCAAGAGCCAGCCCCTGTCGGCATGCCACAGTTTCCAAAATTTCAGAGTTGTTCAGTCCTTTGATCGTTGTACAGAAGATGATCCTGATTCCTAGATAGGCTCCAGCCTCGTTACGAGCTACTGCACTGAATGATCCCCTTGTGCCATCCATGAAAGCTGCACCATCAACATTAACTTTTGAAGTTCCAGCTATAGGTGGTAACCATCGTGGTGCAACGCCTGACGATGGCAAGTGCGATCTCTGAACCGGCTTCTTCAAAACTGGCAACTCGTCAATGAAACAGTTGACAAAATCCGTGCATACTAGCTTGGCTCTGGTGCTCCCCTTGGTGGGTTAATTTCATTTGGGCATGCCAAATATCCCACATGGTGACAACCAACCTACTCACTTCAATATGGTTTAGAGATTCAAACATAGAGAAAAGCTAGTTCCTCGCCAAAGGTTCATGATGCACCACATGTCGTCTTCACAGAGAGACCAAACGCATCGGGCGTGTGTGCACTGAATCAAGGATTGAAACCCGGAAGCACATATCTGACAGTTACTTGAAGTAGACATATTTATATGGTTTATTAGATCAGCAGTAGGGATGGACTATTGAGCTAAACTCCATAGGAAAACTCGCACTTTCGATGGAACATCAACATATGCCATAGTTTAGTCCAAGACTTTTGCTCTCTGATGGGATCCGATGAATCACCAGTACCCTCGAGCGACGCCTCTCAATGGATCTTTGTAGAGATCAACATACGGTATGCCGATTTTACAGTGAAGATACCCTTCTTTTCTCACCCCACGCCCAAAAATCGTCGTGTTGCACTGTGCTAATAGGGATGGTTAGGATTGTATTAGCATCGATCGACAGAAAAATCTCAGTAACCGTTGTTGTGCTAACTGTATATATATATTCTGGATGTTTGAGTTCTATGTACTGTACGTGCTCACATCCGTAAGTATGAGTATGAGCATGAGTTGCATACTGTGATTGTCATGTTTGTTATCTACTCATAGATTAGATTACTCGAAAAGGTGCTAATATTTTCAGCATTAATTCCCTTCTCTTTTTCTCTCAAACCACGATGTCTCACATTAACCCTGACCAATTAGTGCATCATTAGGATGTCAAAATAAAAACTAGAAAACCGGCAAACAACCGTCTTGCAAGGATGGTCATGTCGGAAGCACATAATTCTTATTCATGTTGGGACTAGCTGATGTGGATCATAAATCAACTACTCTCATTGTTGCCTGCTAATATCGTACACGAGGAAGTATCAATGCTCATAACCAATCGGACCTTGTTAAAGGGGTCACGCCAGTAGTTCATTGAAACATTTGCACCCTAGATTTGGACTTAATACAAAATGATATGTAAGATTACAATATAATTTTATTAAAAGTTCCCTTAGGGTGATTGAGTAAGTCAACTAAATGCATGGACGGGAAATATTACATTTACTCCGAAGCTTGTGCTGGTGTTTCGGTGATGACGAAACTAGCCTTTTTTTCATAGCAATACGTCAATTTTCTCTTGTTGCAACCCATATGCGTAGACCAGTAGTAGATATGCTAAACGAATAAGCAAAGCTCCTGTGGTATCCTGCGTGGGCTCACGATCGCGCAGTCGACTGAGTCCTCCTCAACTTCCACTGCGGCCATGCTTACTTAGCGCGCTTTCCCGATCACGCAGTTGACCGAATCTTCCTCAATGTCCACTGCGGCCGTCCTTACTTGACGCGCTCCCCCGATCGCCGTCGCCACCGCTACAAGGTAACTCGTCGGCACGTGTGCCCAGGTTGCTAGGCGCTGCAGCGCATAGCCGTGCTGGTGGACGACGCCGTGAGCCACCACCTCCCTCCACAGTGCGGCAGCCATCGCGGGCATGCGCGGCGCGGCGGCGAACTTGACTCGGAGCGTGTGGAAGGCTGTGGCGGCACGCATGCGCGCAGAGCCCACGTCCAGGCCTACCCGCCTGGCCAAAAGCAGGAGCGTGGCCCCGCAGCGGCCGCGGACGTCGCTGGGCGGTGGGACACATGTGCGGCCTGCTTCGGCGGCACGTAGGTGCACGGCAGAGGGGTCGAGGCCCATCGCCCTAACTGTAACCTCCGTGCGGACGTCGTTGGGCGGCGGCACACGCGTGCGGCCGGCTTTGGCGGCACGCTACCCAAGGGTCCAGGTCCATCGCCCTGGTTGTAACCTCCGTGTGGACGTCTTTGGGCGGCGGCACACGCATGCTGCCAGCTGCGGCGGCATGTAGGCGCGCAGCCCAGGGGTCGAGGCCCATCACCCTTGCTGTAATCTCCATGCAGACGTCGTTGGGCGGCTACATGTAGGCACACAGCCTAGGGTTGAGGTCCATTGCCATGGTTATAATCTCCGTGCGTACGTCGTTGGGCGGCGGCACACGCGTGCTACCAGCTGCGGCGGCACGTAGGCACGCTACCCAGGGTTCCAGGTCCATCGCCCTGGCCGAAACCTCCGCGCGTACGTGGTTGGGCTTGGGTTAGACGCTCGTGAGGCGGTGGTGGGATGCGAGGGAGCTGGTCCAGCGCGCCTGGGCATGGCACGTCGCATAGAAGAACGCCGTGTCGACATGGCAGTGCACGTCCGCCCCCGCATCGCACAACGTGCAGCGCGGCTGGCTCGCGCCAATGGACTGCATCTCCGAAGACGTGCGACGGCTGCGCGTACTTTCTTTTCTTCCTGCACCTGTAGGCGGAAGAGGAGAGAGGAGGCAGCTAGCTAGCGTGGCGCAGGTGTTTGGCTTGATTCCCCTTGTCCGGGGCGGCGCGTATTTTGAAGAGGAGAGGAGGGATCAATAATGCTAAACATATAAAGAGTTACATGTAATTACACGCTGATTAGAATTTTTTTTATCTATTAACCAATCACAAATTTGTCCTCTCCTCCCTCCCTCCGATTTTCAAGAGATGGGCCGCCTTTTCATCTATTGATCAATCAAATTAATCTTTTTTATAAAACTTTGTAACTCATTTATACCGTGTAGCATTACTCAGGAGGGATCCCATGTAAATTCGCCGATGGACGTGCGTACGTACGTGAGTGCAAACGGAGGCGACGCGCCGCCCTTCTTTGGTATGGCGAGGACGCCGAGGAAGGAGGGCTGGGCGATTCCCATGCCAAGCAACAATACAATCGGTTACGTTAACGGCCGGAAAAAAATCCATTGCGACCGTACTCAACTGAAAAAGATCCTGTATTAGATTTTTTTTCCCCCTTAACGGCCATGGTGGCGCGCTGCACTTGCACACAAGGGTGAGCTGCCATCTCGAGATGCCTACGTCGAGACTAACTTTCTACTATATGCGTGGCGCCCACTATCTAAATTTTGGGCCAGCTAGATATTCTTATTTTGAGGAAGCCAGATATTTTAGTCCGGTAGAGCTAGTAGAACGACTGCAGTATCTTCGCACCTTGCCTAGTTCCGTTGGGGAAAAAAATTAAATCCAACAAAATTGGATTTCTTTCTACGAGTACATAATGGATGCTCAAATTTCATTAACTAATATGATGGTTTTTTTCTAGAAACATCGTCTTATTTATTCAACAAAGTTCGGAGGAATGGTTACAATATCGTTTGAAACACCAAACCACACATGTGTACTAAAATCAAGAGATAAGAAAATTTGGCCAGACTATCAGCTTTATAATTTCTACATCTTGACTTATGAATAAAATAACAATCTTGAAAATCCCTTCTTCTATCATTAGAGCATCTACAGCCGTGGATATCAGATCCCAGCTATATATTCTTATTTTGACGAAGCTAGATATTCTAGTTCGTAAGAGCTAGCAGAACGAGTGAAGCATTTTCCTACCTTGCCGGGCTCCGTTGGAGAAAAAAAAATCCAATAAAAATTAGATTTCTTTCTACGAGTACATAATGGATGGTCTCTGTGTACCCTTAAATTTCATTAACTAATATTATGCTTTTTCTAGAAACTTCGTCTTATTTATTCAATAAAGTTCGGAGGATTGGTTACAATATCGTGTGAAACTCCAAACCACATGTCACACCCTAGTTAGTTTAAGCACTAGAGTGTGCATCATGTTTAAATTTCTCTTAAATTTGAAATGGGGAAAACAGAATCCCCAACACACCCCCTGGAAACAACTAGGGTTTACTAAAATTGTTTTCAATGAACCTGGAATGCCCTTCTAAAAAGTTCACTCTCTTTGTCTTGGGTTAGAACCTCTGGCAAAATTGGTGCACAATTTTCTAGGTCAACAGAAGGTCATTGAATTAATTCATAAGTATTTGAATTTGGGCATTTAAATGCTATAAAATAATTTAAATGCTCAAATAATTATGGTAATAAGTGTGGGCTGTTGGAAATATTCTAAACAGAGCCCACAATTATTTTCAGGATTTTTGGAAACGTTTTAGTATTTTTAATAAAGCCCAACAGTTACAGAATAAATAAAAATAGAAAACAGAAATTAAAAGAGAGGGAGAGAACTTACCTGGCCGCAGCCCATCAGCCGGCCCACCTGGCGGCCCAGCGCTGTGCTGGCCCATGCCAACCAGCTGCTTCGTCTCCGCCAGGCAAGCAGAGAGCTGACGCCGGCGGGCGCGAGCTCGCCACGGCGCCAGCAGCTTGCCGCGTCACGCGCCTGGACGCTGGATAGGCTCCACGTCGCCGCCCCGACCCCGCGGACACCTCACTCGCCCCCTGCCTCTCTCCCTCGCTCTCCCGCACCATGGCCGACGCACCTGTCGCCGTCTCACCACCGTAGTCGCGCTCTCCGTCGTCCCCGCGCCGAGCCACCCTGTCCGGAAGCTCCGCCGCCCTCCACTCCTTCGAGCAAGCCGAGCCCCGAGCGCTCGCTTGCCCCGCAGCCTCTGCAACAACCTCGCCCGACTCCGCCATCGCCGGAGATCCTCTTCGTCGTCGCCACTGCATCAGCTCGTCCCCGACGGCGCCGTCCATCTCTACGTGACGGCTGTGAGCTCCTCTTCCTCTCCCCTAGCTCCCGTGCTCGTTTGGCCTCTGTAGTCGCCACTTCCACCGCACTCGAAAGCTCCCCGCCGCCGGCCATGGCGCCGTCGTGGCTAGAGCCACAGTGGCTCGAAGCCAAGCTCACCGTTGTGCTCAGCGCAGCACCAGGAGCCCGTAGCCACCACCAGCTCCTTCTCCCGTGCACCGTAGCGTCGAACCCAACCCCGTCCGAACTCCGTCCGCCGCTGTCGAGCTCGCCGGCGTCGTTTCCGGCGTCCCCGTGTCCAACCACTTGCACCACTGGATGCGGCAGCTCCCCAGCTACGCATAGCACGTCTCCACCGGCGATTTGGCCTCCGGAGGACCAAATCCGAAGCCCTCCGCCGTCTCTGTCGTCGCCGGCGACGAGCCGTTGACCTGGTCCGGCGGGTTTGACCCCAGTTTGACTCCATCTGAGACACTGATGTGTGGGGCCGGCTCCTAACTAATTTAGTTTAGTTTAAATTAGAGCTAATCACTCTGTTAGAGGTTAATGACGTCGTTAAGTAACCCTCTCTCACTGACATGTGGGCCCAGAGCCTAACTAACCCAGTTTAGTGCTAACTAAACACTAACCAACTCTGTTAGTTAGCTGAGAGACTGACAGAAGGGGCCCACCAGTCAGGTTTGACCTGGGATGGCGCCTTTGACCCGCTGACGTCACAGTGACGCAGTGCTGACGCATTAATTCAATTTCTAGATTTATTCTTTAATAGGAAATTCCAGAAAATAATCAAAACTTCTAAAAATCATAGAAAATCAACCATAGTTCCAAATGCAAAGATTTATATATGAAAAATGATCAGAAAAATTCAATCTATCCATCTGTAATGGTTTCATGCATGACAAAACAAGTTAACCTTGCTGTTTAAGAAGAATAAGGTAATGCACTAATAAGGCCATGTTTAATGAGCTAATATTTGAATCTTTGATTCAAATGAGTTCATTCCCTTCTGTTTTAGCTTGCATTAGGCCAAGACACTTTCATCTTGCCATGTCATAGCATGCATCATATTGTTGCATATTGCCATGTGTTGATTATGTTTTGGTGTGTCTTTCGTGGTAGGTTCTGCCTCCGAGGATAACCCCGAGTATCCGTCTGAAGGGCAGTACCCTACTACCTCTACAACAGGCAAGCAACCCATTGATCATTCCGATACAACCCATGTTCTCGCTTCTGCTCTTGTTTACTGCATTAAGACATCGCGATTCAAACTGCTGTGTGCTACGGTAGTTGAACCCTTATCCTCTGCATGACCTGTCATTGCCACAGTAACTAGATGAAACCCACTAGCATGTGTAGGAGTTGATTGAGCCATGTATCTGATTCCTACCTTGCTATGCCTGCTATGCTTAGAGTTGTGTCAGGTCTGGTTCATCTGGGTGATGGGCTAGAGTGACGTGATTATGTCGGTAATATGAGGAATGTGTTGAACATGTTTTGGTAAAGGTATCGATGAGAGACCATGTAGGAGTACATGGTGGGTTGTTTCATTGAGGCCGTCCATAAGAACTGAGATCTGTATGTGTGATTTAAGATGCAGTTACTACCGTACATTGGGCCCGAAACCAATGGACCCTCTCGGCTTCTTAATCACCCTAGTACTTTGTCCAGGAGTTGCAAATAGTTTCTGGTGCTTGTAGGTTATGTGTTGGCGGCCGTGCGTAGCGCTGACCCTAGGGGTGGGCTATGTTGCGGTAGATACACCGTGACACGGTGTACCGAGTCACCCGTTTGGTGTCTGGGAACCCTGTTCACATCGTTTGGGGCCGTATGTGGAAACCTCGGCCGGACTCCCTGCGGATGGAACCTGGATAGGTGATAAACCTGGACTAGAGACTTAAGTGTTTAAGTAGGCCGTGGCCGACACCCTCGCTGGGCTTCCACTTGAAGGTTGCCGAGTACATGTCGTGTAAACGGCGGTAAGTGGTGAAAGCGTGTATGACGAAGTACACCCCTGCAGGGTATAAAACTATTCGAATAGCCGCGTCCGCGGTAAAGGACTACTTGGTTGCCTATACAGTTCATAAACAAGTTAATGGATACTACTAAAAGACTCAAGATAAGTGTGAGTACGGAGGATGGCCCTCTCGTAGGATGACGAGGGAGGATCCCTGGTGGAGTATTGTGTTGGTGAGTAGTGGACTCATGTGCGAAAACTATTTTACTAGTGGAGTTCCGTAGGATAGCTTAGCCAAGAGTCAAAGCTGGCTTGCTGCAATAAGCCCACCACCTTCTTGAGAATAAGCATGTATAGTAGGTTCTGTTGTAAGACTTGCTGAGTACCTTTGTACTCATGTTTGCTTAATTACTGTTTTCAGACGACAACACCGCCCCCTCCGATGGGTTCTACGTAGACCTTGACGTCGATGAGTGACTAGCCACCCAGGTGGTGATCCTGCCCATGAAGGGCCCTATGTAGATAATCAGGCTTCGAGAAGCCTTCTTTCTTTCTAGTGTCTGTACTCAGACTAGTTGCTTCCGCTTGTGCTTGTATGTTTGTATGACTTGAGTGTCGGGTCATGTGACCCCTATCTGTATGAACATATTATGTATGGCTCTCTGGAGCCTTTAAATAAAGTACTTGAGTTGTAGAGTTTTGTTGTGATGCCATGTTGTATGTACTCATATAGGGCATATTGTGTGTATGATTGAAATGCTTGGTATGAGTGGGATCCGACAATCTAGCAGCCTTTCTTATGGGGAAATGTAGTCTAGTATTCCTCGAGCCATAGTAGTCCGCTACAGCCCGGTTCACCGGAGTCCTGCTAGCCCAGCACTACTGTTCAGGACACTTGACTGGCCGGCATGTGTTTCACTTCGTTCCTATGTCTGTCCCTTCAGGGAAATGTCACGCGGTGACTTCCGTAGTCCTGCCTAGCCTGCTACAGCCCGGGTTCCCCGGAGTCCTGTTAGCCCAGTGCTACAGCCCAGAATTACTCGCTGATGACCGACATGCTCGATGTGATTCATGTATGCCTGTCTCCATAGGTCTGTGCCGCTTTGGGTTCACGACTAGCCATGTCGGCCCGGGTTCTCTGTCATATGGATGCTAGTGACACTATCATATACGTGAGCCAAAAGGCGCAAACGGTCCCGGGTAATGGTAAGGCGACACCCGTGGGATACCGTGCGTGAGGCCGCAAAGTGATATGAGGTGTTACCGGCTAGATTGATGTGGCTTGGAATCAGGGTCCTGACACCACACGTGTGTACTAAAATCAATAGATAAAGAAAATTTGGCCAAACTGCCAGCTTCATAATTTCTACATCTTGACTCATGAATAAAATAACAATCTTAAAAATCCCTTCTTCTATTATTAGAGCATCTACAACCGCGGACATCAGATCCTAGCTATATATATTCTTAATTTTTTTTGTGGGGTTATATATATTCTTATTTACAGGAGGCTAGACAGTCTAGTCCGTTAGAGCTAGCAGAACGACTACGGCATTTTCGCACCTTGCCGGGCTACGTTAGGAAAAAAGGTTAAACAAAAAAATGGAATTCTTTCTACGAGTACATAATGAATGGTCCCTATGTATGAACCATAAAATTTTCATTAACTAATACATTTTTCTAGAAACCTCATCTTATTTATGCAATAAAGTTCGGAGGAATGGTTATAATATCATGTGAAACACCGAACCACACGATCTCTACTAAAATCTAGAGATAAGTTTTTTGGCTACACTGTCAGTTTCATAATTTCTACATCTTGACTCATGAATAAAATAACAATCTTGAAAATCCATTTTTCTACTATTAGAGCATCTATAGTTGTGGACATCAGATCCGTCCGCACAAACACCCACGGACGTGCCTAGGAGCGTCCGCAGACAGTGACCGAGCAACCCTCAATTTTCCTTGTCTGCATTTGAATGCCTCATATTTCAAACCTTAAATCCATACAAAGCATGAAAAAGGAAAACATACGTGCTACTGCTACGTAGATCAACTAAAACCTACACTACACTATCATTCTCATCAGAGATGTCCACGGTCTCCATGCTGGGCTCCAGACACATGCACGGAGCCGTAACTCCGGCTGCTCCGGCTCTGCCTCCGAGTCGGCCTCCGCCTCGCCCTTTGCTTCTAGTTCGGCCAAATGCTCTTCGATCTCCGCATGTTCTTGCCGAATGTAGCATCGGTTGGCCACCACATAGGCCTTATCCTGATTGGACTCGAACATGGTGATTTGCTCTGCCATCTCCGGTGCTTGAGCAACCTCAAACTTCACCATGACATCCTCAGGGCGAAGGTCGCAACAAACTTCGGCTTCACTGCCTCCTCCTCTTATGGATCTGCCCCCTCCATGTGCGGTTGCTACTCCGCCTCCGGCTGCGGCTCCCCCTCCGGTTGTGGCTCCCCTTCTCTCCTCCTCTTTCTCCTCCTCCTCCTGCTTTGGCGAGTCCGTAGGCAGGCCAGCTGCAATCCAGGTGGCACGCCTAGCTCGGATCTCCTTGAGAGCTGGAGGCGCCGCACTGGCGTCAGAATCGCGTACGTGGTCACCTCTGTCGGGCCATGGTGAGCTCGGAGGGCGAGCGGAGAGGGAGGCACAGAGGGAAGAGTGGATTTTGGCTCGGGTAGATGGCGCAGAGAGGAAGCGGATGTGGCTAGGGCCGAGGGCCGTCGTTTGGCTTAAATAGCTAGACTTTAACCCTCTGATGGCGAGCCGGAGCGGCGCCGCACGACGTTCACACCCCCAAAGGAGTCACCCGCCGAGCCGTTGGGTTTCACCCGGGCAGCCCCATATGCTCCTAAATTTGGGCTGGATATGAGTGTTGTCGGTCAGTCCGAACATTTGAGGCCGGTATGAGGCGTCTGGGTGGGTCAGGTTTTTGGTCCGGGCGATTGAGATGGGTATGAGGTGCCCGACTGTAGTGCTCTTAACTTCTTTGATCACCAAAGCATGGGCTCCTCCTATATTCGCTTCAATATCTTAAATGACCGACTTACAATCAGATGCAATAAGAACTCGAGACGATAATAGGTCGAGAGAAAGTACATATGCCTCCCGGTACGCCATGGATTCAAGGGTAGGGACATCCATGACACCATGGAGAGTAATGGAAGATGATCCCATATATTTTTTCCCGACAAACTGCATCAACTTCCCCCGATGATTGTCCCTACTAAGAGCACCATATGCATTAATTTTGAAGACACCTTGAGGCGGAGCAGACAAGTGATACGTCTCCAATGTATCTATAATTTTTTATTGTTCCATGCTATTATATTACCCGTTTTGGATGTTTATGGGCTTTATTATACACTTTTATATTATTTTTGGGACTAACCTATTAACCAGAGGCCCAGCCCAAAATGCTATTTTATTGCCTATTTCAGTGTTTCGAAGAAAAGGAATATCAAACGGAGTCCAAACGGAATGAAACCTTCGGGAGAGTTATTTTTGGAACGGAAGCAATCCAGGAGACTTGGAGTAGACGTCAGGGAAGCTTCGAGGTGGCCACAAGGTAGGGAGGCGCGCCTGCCCCCCTGGGCGCACCCCCCACCCTTGTGGGCCCCTCGTGGCTCCCCTGATCGACTTCTTTCGCTTATATATATATATATATATATATATCAATATACCCTAAAAACATCGGGAAGCAGAATAGATCAGGAGTTTCGCCGCCAGAAGCCTCCGTAGCCACCGAAAACCAATCTAGACCCGTTCCGGCACCCTGTCGGAGGGGGAATCCCTCTCCGATGGCCATCTTCATCATCCCGGTGCTCTCCATGACGAGGAGGGAGTAGTTCTCCCTCGCGGCTGAGGGTATGTACCAATAGCTATGTGTTTGATCTCTCTCTCTCTCTCTCTCGTGTTCTTGAGATGGTACGATCTTGATGTATCACGAGCTTTGCTATTATAGTTGGATCTTATGATGTTTCTCCCCCTCTACTCTCTTGTAATGGATTGAGTTTTCCCTTTGAAGTTATATTATCGGATTGAGTCTTTAAGGATTTGAGAACACTTTATGTATGTCTTGCATGTGCTTATCTGTGGTGACAATGGGATATCACGTGATCCACTTGATGTATGTTTTGGTGATCAACTTGCGAGTTCCGTGAACTTATGCATAGGGGTTGGCACACATTTTCGTCTTGACTCTCCGGTAGAAACTTTGGGCCACTCTTTGAAGTTCTTTGTGTTGGTTGAATAGATGAATCTGAGATTGTGTGATGCATATCGTATAATCATACCCACGGATACTTGAGGTGACATTGGAGTATCTAGGTGAGATTAGGGTTTTGATTGATTTGTGTCTTAAGGTGTTATTCTAGTACGAACTCTAGGATAGATTGAATGGAAAGAATAGCTTCGTGTTATTTTACTACGGACTCTTGAATAGATCGATCAGAAAGGATAACTTTGAGGTGGTTTCGTACCCTACCATAATCTCTCCGTTTATTCTCCGCTATTAGTGACTTTGGAGTGACTCTTTGTTGCATGTTGAGGGATAGTTATATGATCCAATTATATTATTATTGTTGAGAGGACTTGCACTAGTGAATGTATGAACCCTAGGCCTTGTTTCAACACATTGCAATACTGTTTGTGCTAACTTTTATCATTAGTTACCCTTCTGTTTTTATATTTTTAGATTACAAAAACCTTTATCTACCATCCATATTGCACTTGTATCACCATCTCTTCGCCGAACAAGTGCACCTATACAATTTACCATTGTATTGGGTGTGTTGGGGACACAAGAGACTCTTTGTTATTTGGTTGCAGGGTTGCTTGAGAGAGACCATCTTCATCCTACGCCTCCCACGGATTGATAAACCTTAGGTCATCCACTTGAGGGAAATTTGCTACTGTCCTACAAACCTCTGCACTTGGAGGCCCAACAACGTCTATAAGAAGAAGGTTGTGTAGTAGACATCAACAAGTGTAAGTGCCCTGAGGTCATCTCCAACGCCGTCCCTCAAAGCGTCAACATACATTTGGACCATGCGGTTCGAACATGTTTTGCCATCCAGCGCGGTCCTGTATCGGTCCACTCGATGGTCCGGATGCACTTTTCCCGTAAACCGGAGACAAAGTGGGGGGTGCGGGCATCTGGACCGCTGCCATGTCTGCTTCTGACTGCCCTAGCTGACCCAAAAATCCCCCCCGCGTCGCCTGCGCCACTTGTCGCGCCGCATTCTGTCGGCCCAGATCATGCAACGACCCGATAAAGGAGGAGTTGCCACCCACAATGATGAAGGCGCATGGCCACATCCTCCACGACCTCGGTGTTGGCGGACGTTGCAGAAAACAAAAAGTTTTCCTACGTTTCACCAAGATCAATCTATGGAGTCAACTAGCAACGAGAGGAGAGTGCATCTACATACCCTTGTAGATCGCGAGCGGAAGCGTTCAAGAGAACGGGGATGATGGAGTCGTACTCGCTGTGATCCAAATCACCGATGACCAAGTGCCGAACGGACGGCACCTCCGCGTTCAACACATGTACGGAGCGGATGATGTCTCCTCCTTCTTGATCCAGCAAGGGGGAAGGAGAGGTTGATGAAGATCCAGCAGCACGACGGCGTGGTGGTGGATGCAGCAGTGATCGCAGCAGGGCTTCGCCGAGCTTCTGCGAGAGGGAGAGGTGTAACAGGGGAGAGGGAGGCGCCAAGACTTGAGGTGTTGCTGCCCTCCCTCCCCCCTTTATATAGGCCCCCTAGGGGGGTGCGCCGGCCCTAGGAGATGGGATCTCCTAGGGGGGGCGGCGGCCAAGGGGGTGGAGTACCCCCCAAGGCAAGTGGAGGCGCCCCCTCCCCTAGGGTTCCCAACCCTAGGCGCATGGGGGGCCCAAGGGGGGGCGCACCAGCCCACCAGGGGCTGGTTCCCCTCCCCACTTCAGCCCATGGGGCCCTCCGGGATGGGTGGCCCCACCCGGTGGACCCCCGGGACCCTTCCGGTGGTCCCGGTACAACACCGGTGACCCTCGAAACTCTCCCCATGGCCGAAACTGCACTTCCTATATATAATTCTTCACCTTCGGACCATTACGGAACTCCTCGTGACGTCCGGGATCTCATCCGGGACTCCGAACAACTTTCGGGTTACTACATACTCATATCTCTACAACCCTAGCGTCACCGAACCTTAAGTGTGTAGACCCTACGGGTTCGGGAGACACGTAGACATGACTGAGGCGGCTCTCCGGTCAATAACCAACAACGGGATCTGGATACCCATGTTGGCTCCCACATGCTCCTCGATGATCTCATCGGATGAACCACGATGTCGAGGACTTAATCAATCCCGTATACAATTCCCTTTGTCAATCGGTACGTTACTTGCCCGAGACTCGATCGTCGGTATCCCAATACCTCGTTCAGTCTCGTTACCGGCAAGTCACTTTACTCGTACCGTAATGCATGATCCCGTGATCAACCACTTGATCACTTTGAGCTCATTGTGATGATGCATTACCGAGTGGGCCCTGAGATACCTCCCCTTATACGGAGTGACAAATCCCAGTCTCGATTCGTGCCAACCCAACAGACACTTTCGGAGATACCTGTAATGTACCTTTATAGTCACCCAGTTACATTGTGACGTTTGGCACACCCAAGGCACTCCTACGGTATCCGGGAGTTTCACAATCTCATGGTCTAAGGGAATGATACTTGACATTCAGAAAAGCTACAGCAAACGAACTACACGATCTTTGAGCTAAGCTTAGGATTGGGTCTTGCCCATCACATCATTCTCCTAATGATGTGATCCCATTATCAATGACATCTAATGTCCATAGTCAGGAAACCATGACTATCCTTTGATCAATGAGCTAGTCAACTAGAGGCTCACTAGGGACGTGTTGTGGTCTATGTATTCACACATGTATTACGATTTCCGGATAACACAATTATAGCATGAATAATAGACAATTACCATGAACAAAGAAATATAATAATAACCATTTTATTATTTCCTCTAGGTCATATTTCCAACAGTCTCCCACTTGCACTAGAGTCAATATTCTAGTTACATTGTGATGAATCGAACACCCATGCAGTTCTGGTGTTGATCATGTTTTGCTCTAGGGAGAGGTTTAGTCAACGGATCTGCTACATTCAGGTCCGTATGTACTTTACAAATCTCTATGTCTCCATTTTGAACACTTTCACGAATGGAGTTGAAGCGATGCTTGATATGCCTGGTCTTCCTGTGAAACCTGGGCTCCTTGGCAAGGGCAATAGCTCCAGCATTGTCATAGAAGAGAGTCATCGGGCCCGACGCATTGGGTATGACTCCTAGGTCGGTAATGAACTCCTTCACCCAGACTGCTTCTTGTGCTGCCTCTGAGGCTGCCATGTACTCCGCTTCACATGTAGATCCCGCCACAATGCTTTGCTTGCAACTGCACTAGCTTACTACCCCACCATTCGAAATATACACGTATGCGGTTTGTGACTTAGAGTCATCCAGATCTGTGTCGAAGCTAGCATCGACGTAACCCTTTACGACGAGCTCTTCGTCACCTCCATAAACGAGAAACATGTCCTTAGTCCTTTTCAGGTACTTCAGGATATTCTTGACCGCTGTCCAGTGTTCCATGCCGGGATTACTTTGGTACCTTCCCACCAAACTTACGGCAAGGTTTACATCAGGTCTGGTACACAGCATAGCATACATGATAGACCCTATGGCTGAGGCATAGGGGACGACACTCATCTTTTTTCTATCTTCTGCCGTGGTCGGGCTTTGTGCCATGCTCAATCTCGTACCTTGCAATACAGGCAAGAACCCCTCTTTGACTGATCCATTTTGAACTTCTTCAATATCTTGTCAAGGTACGTGCTCTATGAAAGACCAATGAGGCATCTTGATCTATCTCTATAGATCTTGATGCCTAATATATAAGCAGCTTCTCCAAGGTCCTTCATTGAAAAATAGTTGTTCAAGTAGGCCTTTATGCTTTCCAAGAATTCTACTCCCTCCTTCCATCTATATAGGGCCTAATGCATTTTTTTAAGACCGCCTTTGACTATTGACAAGATTAATAGTACATGACATGCACAATATGAAAATTATATCATTGAAAGCTCCTTTCACACACGAATTTAACAGTGTGCTTTGTGTAAGTTGCATGTCATATATTATTGCTCTAGTATTTGGTCAAAGTTACCTCAAAAAATGCATTAGGCCCTATATAGATGGAAGGAGGGAGTATATCATTTCCCATCAACAGTATGTCATCCACATACAATATGAGAAATGCTACAGAGCTCCTACTCACTTTCTTGTAAATGCAGGCTTCTCCATAAGTCTGCATAAACCCAAACGCTTTGATCATCTCATCAAAGCGAATGTTCCAACTCCGAGATGCTTGCACCAGCCCATAAATCGAGCGTTGGAGCTTGCACACCTTGTCAGCATTCTTAGGATCGACAAAACCTTCCGGCTGCATCATATACAATTCTTCCTTAAGGAAACCATTAAGTAATGCCGTTTTGACGTCCATTTGCCATATCTCATAATCATAGAATGCGGCAATTGCTAACATGATTCGGACGGACTTCAGCTTCGCTACAGGTGAGAAAGTCTCATCGTAGTCAACCCCTTGAACTTGTCGATAACCCTTAGCGCCAAGCCGAGCTTTATAGATGGTCACATTACCATCCGCGTCTGTCTTCTTCTTAAAGATCCATTTATTTTCTATGGCTCGCCGATCAACGGGCAAGTCAGTCAAAGTCCATACTTCGTTTTCATACATGGATCCTATCTCGGATTTCATGGCCTCCAGCCATTTGTCGGAATCCGGGCCCGCCATCACTTCTTCATAGTTCGAAAGTTCACCGTTGTCTAACAACATGATTTCCAAGACAGGGTTTCCGTACCACTCTGGTGCGGAACGTGTCCTTGTGGACCTACGAAGTTCAGTAGCAACTTGATCTGAAGTTTCATGATCATCATCATTAACTTCCTCTCTAGTCGGTGTAGGCACCTCAGGAACATTTTCCTGTGTTGCGCCACTTTCCGGTTCAAGAGGTAATACTTCATCGAGTTCTACTTTCCTCCCACTTACTTCCTTTGAGAGAAACTCTTTCTCTAGAAAGGATCCATTCTTGGAAACAAAGATCTTGCCTTCGGATCTGAGGTAGAAGGTATACCCAATAGTTTCTTTAGGGTATCCTATGAAGACGCATTTTTCCGACTTGGGTTCGAGCTTTTTAGGTTGAAGTTTCTTGACATAAGCATCACATCCCCAAACTTTTAAAAACGACAGCTTAGGTTTCTTCCCAAACCATAATTCATACGGTGTCGTCTCAACGGATTTCGACGGAGCCCTACTTAAAGTGAATGCGGCAGTCTCTAAAGCATAGCCCCAAAATGATAGCGGTAAATTGGTAAGAGACATCATAGATCGCACCATATCTAATAGAGTGCGATTACGACGTTTGGACACACCATTACGCTGAGGTGTTCCAGGCGGCGTGAGTTGTGAAACTATTCCACATTTTCTTAAGTGTGTGCCAAATTCGTCACTCAAGTATTCTCCCCCACGATCTGTGTTGGGGAACGTAGCAATAATTCAAAATTTTCCTACGTGTCACCAAGATCTATCTATGGAGAGACTAGCAACGAGGGGAAGAAGAGTGCATCTACATACCCTTGTAGATCGCTAAGCGGAAGCGTTCAAGTGAACGGGGTTGATGGAGTCGTACTCGTCGTGATCCAAATCACCGATGACCAAGTGCCGAATGGACGGCACCTCCGCGTTCAACACACGTACAGCCCGGTGACGTCTCCCATGCCTTGATCCAGCAAGGAGAGAGGGAGAGGTCGAGGAAGACTCCATCCAGCAGCATCACAACGGCGTGGTGGTGATGGTGGAGCGTGGCAATCCTGCAGGGCTTCGCCAAGCACCGCGAGATATGAGGAGAAAGAGAGGGAGGGCTGCACCAACAGGCAGAGATCAGATCGCGTCTCATGGGCAGCCCCTAGGCCTCACTATATATAGGGGAGAGGGAGGAGGGTGCGCCCCCTCTAGGGTTCCCACCCCTAGGGGGGGCGGCAGCCCTAGATGGGAAAGGGGAGGCGGCCAAGAGGGGAGGGGAGAGGGAGGCGCACCAGGATGGGCCCTAAGGCCCATACCCCTTTAGGGTTTGCCCCCTTTCCACCTCTTAGGCGCCTTGGGCCCTTGTGGGGGGGGGGGCGCACCAGCCCACTTGGGGCTGGTCCCCTCCCACACTTAGCCCACACAAGCCTCTGGGGTTGGTGGCCCCACTTGGTGGACCCCCGGGACCCTCCCGGTGGTCCCGGTACATTACCGATAAACCCCGAAACCTTTCCGGTGACCAAAACAGGACTTCCCATATACAAATCTTTACCTCCGGACCATTCCGAAACTCCTCGTGACGTCCGGGATCTCATCCGGGACTCCGAACAACATTCGGTAACCACATACAAACTTCCTTTATAACCCTAGCGTCATCGAACCTTAAGTGTGTAGACCCTACGGGTTCGGGAGACATGCAGACATGACCGAGACGTTCTTCGGTCAATAACCAACAGCGGGATCTGGATACCCATGTTGGTTCCCACATGTTCCACGATGATCTCATCGGATGAACCACGATGTCAAGGACTTAATCAATCCCGTATACAATTCCCTTTGTCTAGCGGTATTGTACTTGCCCGAGATTCGATCGTTGGTATCCCTATACCTTGTTCAATCTTGTTACCGGCAAGTCTCTTTACTCGTTCCGTAACACATCATCCCGTGATCAACTCCTTGATCACATTGTGCACATTATGATGATGTCCTACCGAGTGGGCCCAGAGATACCTCTCCGTTTACACGGAGTGACAAATCCCAGTCTCGATTCGTGCCAACCCAACAGACACTTTCGGAGATACCTGTAGTGTACCTCTATAGCCACCCAGTTACGTTGTGATGTTTGGCACACCCAAAGCACTCCTACGGTATCCGGGAGTTGCACAATCTCATGGTCTAAGGAAATGATACTTGACATTAGAAAAGCTTTAGCATACGAACTACACGATCTAGTGCTATGCTTAGGATTGGGTCTTGTCCATCACATCATTCTCCTAATGATGTGATCGCGTTATCAACGACATCCAATGTCCATGGTCAGGAAACCGTAACCATCTATTGATCAACGAGCTAGTCAACTAGAGGCTTACTAGGGACATGATGTTGTCTATGTATCCACACATGTATCTGAGTTTCCTATCAATACAATTCTAGCATGGATAATAAACAATTATCATGAACAAGTAAATATAATAATAATCAATTTATTATTGCCTCTAGGGCATATTTCCAATAGTCTCCCACTTGCACTAGAGTCAATAATCTAGTTCACATCGATATGTGATCAACACTCAAGGTCACATCCCCATGTGACTAACACCCAAAGAGTTTACTAGAGTCAATAATCTAGTTCACATTTACCATGTGATTAACACTCGATGAGTTCTGGGTTTGATCATGTTATGCTTGTGAGAGAGGTTTTAGTCAACGGGTCTGAACCTTTCAGATCCGTGTGTGCTTTTCAAATCTCTTTGTCATCTTGTAGATGCAGCTACTACACTATATTTGGAGCCATTTCAAATAACTGTTCTACTTGGAGCTATTATAAATTGTTGCTCCATTATACGTATCCGGTATCTCTACTCTTTACGTCGAACTCTTTATCACCTCCATAACCGAGAAACATATCCTTATTCCTCTAAGGATAATTTAGACCGCTATCTGGTGATCTACTCCTAGATCACCTTTGTACCCTCTTGCCAGATATGTGGCAAGGCACACATCAGGTGCGGTACTCAGCATGGCATACCGTATAGAGCCTATGACAAAAGCATAGGGGACGACCTTCGTCCTTCCTCTTTCTTCTGCCGTGGTCGAGCTTTAAGTCTTAACTTCATACCTTACAACTCAGGCAAGAACTCCTTCTTTGACTGGTCCATCTTGAACACCTTCAAGATCATGTCAAGGTATGTGCTCATTTGAAAATACCATTAAGTGTTTTGATCTATCCTTATAGATCTTGATGCTCAATGTTCAAGTAGCTTAATCTAGGCTTTCCATTGAAAAACACTTTCCAAATAACCCTATATGCTTTCCAGAAATTCTACGTCATTTCTGATCAACAATATGTCAACAACATATATTCATCAGAAATTCTATAGTGCTCCCACTCACTTCTTTGGAAATACAAGTTTCTCATAAACTTTGTATACACCCAAAACTTTGATCATCTTATCAAAGCATACATTCCAACTCCGAGATGCTTACTCCAGTCCTTAGAAGGATTGCTGGAGCTTTGCATACTTATTAGCATCTTTCAGGATTGACAAAACCTTCCGGTTGTATCACATACAACCTTTCCTCAAGAAAATCGTCGAGGAAACAATGTTTTGACATCCTATCTGCAAGATTTCATAAATAATGCAGTAATCGCTAATATAATTCCAACAGACTCTTAGCATCGCTACGAGTGAGAAAGTCTCATCATAGTTAACTCCTTGAACTTGTCGGAAAACATCTTAACAACAAGTCAAGCTTTCTTAATGGTGATACTTACCATCATTGTCCGTCTTCCTTTAAAATCCATATGTACCTAACATCCTTACGACCATCAAGTAGTTCTCCCAAAGTCTACACTTTGTTTTCATATATGGATCCTCTCTCGGATTATATGGCCTCGAGCCATTTATCGGAATCTGGGCCCACCATCGCTTCTCCATAGCTCGTAGGTTCATTGTTGTCTAGCAACATGACTTCCAAGACAGGATTACGTACCACTCTGAAGTAGTACGCATCCTTGTCATCCTACGAGGTTTGGTAGTGACTTGATCTGAAGTTTCATGATCAATATCATAAGCTTCCACTTCAATTGGTGTAGGTGCCACAGGAACAACTCTTTGTGCCCTACTATACACTAGTTGTAGTGACGGTTCAATAACCTCATCAAGTCTCCACCATCCTCCCACTCAATTCTTTCGAGAGAAACTTTTCCTCGAGAAAGGACCCGATTCTAGAAACAATCCCTTATTGCTTTCGGATCTGAGATAGGAGGTATACCCAACTGTTTTGGGTGTCCTATGAAGATGCATTTATCCGCTTTGGGTTCGAGCTTATCAACCTGAAACTTTTTCACATAAGCGTCGCAGCCCCAAACTTTTAAGAAATGACAGCTTAGGTTTCTCTAAACCATAGTTCATACGGTGTCATCTCATCGGAATTACGTGGTGCCCTATTTAAAGTGAATGTGGTTGTCTCCAATGCCTAACCCATAAACTACCGTGGTAATTCGATAAGAGACATCATGGTATGCATCATATCCAATAGGGTGCAGTTATGATGTTCGGACACACCATCACACTATGGTGTTCTAGGCTGTATTAGTTGTGAAACAATTTCCACAATGTCTTAATTCTGTGCCAAACTCGTAATTCAGATATTCATCTCTATGATCATATCATAGATCTTTTATCCTCTTGTCACGACGATCTTTCAACTTCACCCTGAAATTACTTGAACCTTTCAATAATTCAGACTCGTGATTCATCAGGTAAATATACTCAACATCTACTCAAATCATCTGTGAAGTAAGAACATAACGATATCCACTACATGCCTCAGCACTCATTGGATTGCACACATCAAAATGTATTACTTTCAACAAGTTGCTTTCTAGTTCCATTTTACTGAAACCGAGGATTTCAGTCATCTTGCCTATGTGGTATGATTTGCATGTCTCAAGTGATTCAAGATCAAGTGAGTCCAAACGCTCCATTTGCATGGAGTTTCTTCATGCATATACACCAATAGACATGGTTCGCATGCCTCAAACTTTTCAAAAACGAGTGAGCCCAAAGATCCATCAACATGGAGCTTCTTCATGCGTTTTATACCGATATGACTTAAGTGGCAGTGCCACAAGTAGGTGGTACTATCATTACTATCTTATATCTTTTGGCATTAACATGTGTATCACTACGATCGAGACTCAATAAACCATTCATTTTAGGTGCAAGACCATTGAAGGTATTATTCAAATAAACAGAGTAACCATTATTCTCCTTAAATGAATAACCGTATTGCGATAGACATAATCCAATCACGTCTATGCTCAACGCAAACACCAAATAACAATTATTTAGGTTTAACACCAATCTCGATGGTAGAGGGAGCGTGCGATGTTTGATCATATCAACATTGGAAACACTTCCAACACATATCGTCAGCTCACCTTTAGCTAGTCTCCGTTTATTCCGTAGCTTTTATTTCGAGTTACTAACACTTAGCAACCGAACCGGTATCTAATACCCTGGTGCTACTAGGAGTACTAGTAAAGTACACATCAACACAATGTATATCCAATATACTTCTATCGACCTTGCCAGCCTTCTAATCTACCAAGTATCTAGGGTAATTCTACTCCAGTGGCTGTTCCCCTTATTACAGAAGCACTTAGTCTCGGGTTTGGGTTCAACCTTGGGTTTCTTCATTAGAGCAGCAGCTGATTTGCCGTTTCATGAAGTATCCCTTCTTTCCCTTGCCCTTCTTGAAACTAGTGGTTTTACCAACCATCAACAATTGATGCTCCTTCTTGATTTCTACTTTTGCGGTGTCAAACATCGCGAATATCTCAAGGATCATCATATATGTCCCCGATATATTATAGTTCATCACGAAGCTCTAGCAGCTTGGTGGTAATGACTTCGGAGAAACATCACTATCTCATCTGGAAGATCAACTCCCACTCGATTCAAATGATTGTTGTACTCAGACAATCTGAGCACAAGCTCAACAATTGAGCTTTTCTCCTTAGTTTGCAGGCTAAGAAAATCGCCAGAGGTCTCATACCTCTTGACGTGGGCACGAGCCTGAAATCCCAATTTCAGCCCTCGAAACATCTCATATGTTTCGCGACATTTCAAAACGTCTTCGGTGCCTTAATTCTAAACCGGTTAACTAAACTATCATGTAGTTATCAAAACGTGTGTGTCAGATGTTCGCAACATCCACAGACAACGTTCGAGGTTCAGCACACTGAGCGGTGCATTAAGGACATAAGCCTTCTAAGAAGCAATGAGGACAATCCTCAGTTTATGGACCTAGTCCGCATCATTGCTACTATCAACTTTCAACTAAATTTTTCTCTAGGAACATATCTAAACAGTAGAACTGAAGCGCGAGCTACGGCATAATTTGCGAAGACCTTTTGACTATGTTCAGGATAATTAAGTTCATCTTATGAACTCCCACTCAGATAGACATCCCTCTAGTCATCTAAGTGATTACATGATCCGAGTCAACTAGGACGTGTCCGATCATCACGTGAGACGGACTAGTCATCATCGGTGAACATCTTCATGTTGATCGTATCTACCATACGACTCATGCTCGACCTTTCGGTCTCTTGTGTTCCGAGGCCATGTCTGTACATGCTAGGCTCGTCAAGTTAACCCTAAGTGTTTTGCATGTGTAAAACTGTCTTACACCCGTTGTATGTGAACTTAAGGATCTATCACACCCGATCATCACGTGGTGCTTCGAAACGACGAACTTTAGCAACGGTGCACAGTTAGGGGAGAACACATTCTTGAAATTTTAATGAGGGATCATCTTATTTACTACCGTCGTTCTAAGAAAATAAGATGTATAAACATGATAAACATCACATGCAATCAAATAGTGACATGATATGGCCAATATCACTTTGCTCCTTTTGATCTCCATCTTCGGGGCTCCATGATCATCATCGTCACCGGCATGACACCATGATCTCCATCATCATGATCTCCATCATCGTCTCTTCTTGAAGTTGTCACGTCATCTATTACTTCTACTACTATAGCTAACGGTTAGCAATAAAGTAAAGTAATTACATGACGTTTATGTTGACACGCAGGTCATAAATAAATTAAGACAACTCCTATGGCTCCTGCCGGTTGTCATACTCATCGACACGCAAGTCGTGATTCCTATTACAAGAACATGATCAATCTCATACATCACATATATCATTCATCACATCCTTTGGCCATACCACATCACATAGCATACCCTGCAAAAACAAGTTAGATGTCCTCTAATTGTTGTTTGCATGTTTTACGTGGCTGCTATGGGTTTCTAGCAAGAACGTTTCTTACCTACGCAAAACCACAACGTGATATGACAATTGCTATTTACCCTTCATAAGGACCCTTTTCATCGAATCCGATCCGACTAAAGTGGGAGAGACAGACACCCGCCAGCCACCTTATGCAACTAGTGCATGTTTGTCGGTGGAACCGGTCTCACGTAAGCATACGTGTAAGGTTGGTCCGGGCCGCTTCATCCCACAATACCGCCGAATCAAGATTGGACTAGTAACGGTAAGCATATTGAACAAAATCAACGCCCACAACTACTTTGTGTTCTACTCGTGCATAGTAACTACGCATAGACCTAGCTCATGATGCCACTGTTGGGGAACGTAGCAATAATTCAAAATTTTCCTACGTGTCACCAAGATCTATCTATGGAGAGACTAGCAACGAGGGGAAGAAGAGTGCATCTACATACCCTTGTAGATCGCTAAGCGGAAGCGTTCAAGTGAACGGGGTTGATGGAGTCGTACTCGTCGTGATCCAAATCACCGATGACCAAGTGCCGAACGGATGGCACCTCCGCGTTCAACACACGTACAGCCCGGTGACGTCTCCCATGCCTTGATCCAGCAAGGAGAGAGGGAGAGGTCGAGGAAGACTCCATCCGGCAGCAGCACAACGGCGTGGTGGTGATGGTGGAGCGTGGCAATCCTGCAGGGCTTCGCCAAGCACCGCGAGACATGAGGAGAAAGAGAGGGAGGGCTGCACCAACAGGCAGAGATCAGATCGCGTCTCATGGGCAGCCCCTAGGCCTCACTATATATAGGGGAGAGGGAGGAGGGTGCGCCCCCTCTAGGGTTCCCACCCCTAGGGGGGCGGCAGCCCTAGATGGGAAAGGGGAGGCGGCCAAGAGGGGAGGGGAGAGGGAGGCGCACCAGGATGGGCCCTAAGGCCCATACCCCTTTAGGGTTTGCCCCCTTTCCACCTCTTAGGCGCCTTGGGCCCTTGTGGGGGGGGGCACCAGCCCACTTGGGGATGGTCCCCTCCCACACATAGCCCACGCAAGCCTCTGGGGTTGGTGGCCCCACTTGGTGGACCCTTGGGACCCTCCCGGTGGTCCCGGTACATTACCGATAAACCCCGAAACCTTTCCGGTGACCAAAACAGGACTTCCCATATACAAATCTTTACCTCCGGACCATTCCGGAACTCCTCGTGACGTCCGGGATCTCATTCGGGACTCCGAACAACATTCGGTAACCACATACAAACTTCCTTTATAACCCTAGCGTCATCGAACCTTAAGTGTGTAGACCCTACGGGTTCGGGAGACATGCAGACATGACCGAGACGTTCTCCGGTAAATAACCAACAGCGGGATCTGGATACCCATGTTGGTTCCCACATGTTCCACGATGATCTCATCGGATGAACCACGATGTCAAGGACTTAATCAATCCCGTATACAATTCCCTTTGTCTAGCGGTATTGTACTTGCCCGAGATTCGATCGTTGGTATCCCTATACCTTGTTCAATCTCGTTACCGGCAAGTCTCTTTACTCGTTCCGTAACACATCATCCCGTGATCAACTCCTTGATCACATTGTGCACATTATGATGATGTCCTACTGAGTGGGCCCAGAGATACCTCTCCGTTTACACGGAGTGACAAATCCCAGTCTCGATTCGTGCCAACCCAACAGACACTTTTGGAGATACCTGTAGTGTACCTTTATAGCCACCCAGTTACGTTGTGATGTTTGGCACACCCAAAGCACTCCTACGGTATCCGGGAGTTGCACAATCTCATGGTCTAAGGAAATGATACTTGACATTAGAAAAGCTTTAGCATACGAACTACACGATCTAGTGCTATGCTTAGGATTGGGTCTTGTCCATCACATCATTCTCCAAATGATGTGATTGTGTTATCAACGACATCCAATGTCCATGGTCAGGAAACCGTAACCATCTATTGATCAACGAGCTAGTCAACTAGAGGCTTACTAGGGACATGATGTTTTCTATGTATCCACACATGTATCTGAGTTTCCTATCAATACAATTCTAGCATGGATAATAAACGATTATCATGAACAAGGAAATACAATAATAATCAATTTATTATTGCCTCTAGGGCATATTTCCAACAATCTGATCGGAAGAACTTGATTTTCCTGTCACGTTGATTCTCGACCTCACTCTGAAATTCCTTGAACTTTTCAAAGGTCTCAGACTTGTGTTTCATTAAACAGACATACCCATATCTACTCAAGTCATCAGTGAGGGTGAGAACATAACGATAGCCACCGCGAGCCTCAACACTCATTGGACCGCACACATCAGTATGTATGATTTCCAATAAGTTGGTTGCTCGCTCCATTGTTCCTGAGAACGGAGTCTTGGTCATTTTACCCATGAGGCATGGTTCACACGTGTCAAATGATTCGTAATCAAGAGACTCTAAAAGTCCATCTGCATGGAGCTTCTTCATGCGTTTGACACCTATGTGACCAAGGCGGCAGTGCCACAAGTATGTGGGACTATCATTATCAACCTTACATCTTTTGGTATTCACACTATGAATATGTGTAGCATTACGCTCGAGATTCATTAAGAATAAACCATTCACCATCGGAGCATGACCATAAAACATATCTCTCATATAAATAGAACAACCATTATTCTCGGATTTAAATGAGTAGCCATCTCGAATTAAACGAGATCCTAATACAATGTTCATGCTCAAAGCTGGCACTAAATAACAATTATTGAGGTTTAAAACTAATCCCATAGGTAAATGTAGAGGTAGCATGCCGACGGCGATCACATCGACCTTGGAACCATTCCCGACGCACATCGTCACCTCGTCCTTCGCCAGTCTCTGCTTATTCCGCAGCTCCTGCTTTGAGTTACAAATGTGAGCAACCACACCGGTATCAAATACCCATGAGCTACTACGAGTACTGGTAAGGTACACATCAATTACATGTATATCACATATACCTTTCATGGTGCCGGCCTTCTTGTCCGCTAAGTATTTGGGGCAGTTCCGCTTCCAGTGACCACTTCCCTTGCAATAAAAGCACTCAGTCTCGGGCTTGGGTCCATTCTTTGGCTTCTTCCCGGCAGCTTGCTTACTGGGCGCGGCAACTCCCTTGCCGTCCTTCTTGAAGTTCTTCTTACCCTTGCCTTTCTTGAACTTAGTGGTTTTATTCACCATCAACACTTGATGTTCCTTTTTTGACTTCTACCTCTGCTGATTTCAGCATTGCAAATACTTCAGGAATGGTCTTTTCCATCCCCTGCATATTGAAGTTCGTCACAAAGCTCTTGTAGCTCGGTGGAAGCGACTGAAGGATTCTGTCAATGATCGCGTCATCCGGGAGATTAACTCCCAGCTGAGTCAATCGGTTATGCAACCCAGACATTTTGAGTATGTGCTCACTAACAGAACTATTTTCCTCCATCTTACAGCTGAAGAACTTGTCGGAGACTTCATATCTCTCGACCCGGGCATGAGCTTGAAAAACCATTTTCAGCTCTTCGAACATCTCATATGCTCCGTGTCTCTCAAAACGCTTTTGGAGCCCCAGTTCTAAGCTGTAAAGCATGCCGCACTGAACGAGGGAGTAATCATCAGCACGTGTCTGCCAAGCGTTCATAACATCTTGTTCTGCAGGGAAAGCAGGTGCTTCACCTAGCGGTGCTCGTAGGACATAATCTTTCTTGGCAGCTATGAGGATGATCCTCAGGTTCCGGACCCAGTCCGTATAGTTGTTGCCATCGTCTTTCAGCTTGGTTTTTTCTAGGAACGCGTTGAAGTTGAGGACAACGTTGGCCATTTGATCTACAAGACATATTGTAAAGATTTTAGACTAAGTTCATGATAATTAAGTTCATCTAATCAAATTATTCAATGAACTCCCACTCAGATAGACATCCCTCCAGTCATCTAAGTATAACATGATCCGAGTCAACTAGGTCGTGTCCGATCATCACGTGAGACGGACTAGTCAACATCGGTGAACATCTTCATGTTGATCGTATCTTCTATACGACTCATGCTCGACCTTTCGGTCTTATGTGTTCCGAGGCCATGTCTGTACATGCTAGGCTCGTCAAGTCAACCTAAGTGTTTGCATGTGTAAATCTGTCTTACACCCGTTGTATGTGAACGTTAGAATCTATCACACCCGATCATCACGTGGTGCTTCGAAACAACGAACTATCGCAACGGCGCACAGTTAGGGGGAACACTTACTTGAAATTATTATGAGGGATCATCTTATTTACTACTGTCGTTCTAAGTAAACAAGATGCAAAAACATGACAAACATCACATGCAATCAAATAATAGTGACATGATATGGCCAATATCATATAGCTCCTTTGATCTCCATCTTGGGGCTCCATGATCATCTTGTCACCGGCATGACACCATGATCTCCATCATCATGATCTCCATGAAGTTGCTCGCCAACTATTACTTCTACTACTATGGCTAACACGTTTAGCAATAAAGTAAAGTAATTTACATGGCGTTTCTCAATGACACGCAGGTCATACAAAAATAAAGGCATCTCCTATGGCTCTTGCCGGTTGTCATACTCATCGACATGCAAGTCGTGATTCCTATTACAAGAACATGATATCATACATCACATATATATCATTCATCATTCATCACAACTTTGGCCATATCACATCACATGACACTTGCTGCAAAAACAAGTTAGACGTCCTCTAATTGTTGTTGCAAGTTTTACGTGGCTGCAATAGGGTTCTAGCAAGAACGTTTTCTTACCTACGCCAAAACCACAACGTGAATTGTCAATTTCTATTACCCTTCATAAGGACCCTGATCATCGAATCCGATCCGACTAAAGTGGGAGAGACAGACACCCGCCAGCCACCTTATGCAACTAGTGCATGTCAGTCGGTGGAACCGGTCTCACGTAAGCGTACGTGTAAGGTTGGTCTGGGCCGCTTCATCCCACGATGCCGCCGAATCAAGATAAGGCTAGAAACGGCAAGCAAATTGACAATATCGACGCCCACAACTACTTTGTGTTCTACTCGTGCATAGTAACTACGCATAGACCTAGCTCTGATACCACTGTTGGCGAACGTTGCAGAAAACAAAAAAAATTCCTATGTTTCACCAAGATCAATCTATGAAGTCAACTAGAAACGAGAGGAGAGTGCATCTACATACCCTTGTAGATCGTGAGCGGAAGCATTCAAGAGAACAGGGATGATAGAGTCGTACTCGCCGTGATCCAAATCACCGATGACCAAGTGCCGAACGGACGGCACCTCCGCGTTCAACACATGTACAGAGCGGATGACGTCTCCTCCTTCTTGACCCAGCAAGGGGGGAGGAGAGGTTGATGAAGATCCAGCAGCACGACGGCGTGGTGGTGGATGCAGTAGTGATCGCAGCAGGGCTTCGCCGAGCTTCTGCGAGAGGGAGAGGTGTAACAGGGGAGAGGGAGGCGCCAAGACTTGAGGTGTTGCTGCCCTCCCTCCCCCCTTTATATAGGCCCCCTAGGGGGGTGCGCCGGCCCTAGGAGATGGGATCTCCTAGGGGGGCGGCGGCCAAGGGGGTGGAGTACCCCCCCAAGGCAAGTGGAGGCGCCCCCTCCCCTAGGGTTCCCAACCCTAGGCGCATGGGGGGCCCAAGGGGGGGCACACCAGCCCACCAGGGGCTGGTTGCCCTCCCCACTTCAGCCCATGGGGCCCTCCGGGATGGGTGGCCCCACCCGGTGGACCCCCGGGACCCTTCCGGTGGTCCCGGTACAACACCGATGACCCCCGAAACTCTCCCGATGGCGAAACTGCACTTCCTGTATATAATTCTTCACCTCCAGACCATTCTGGAACTCCTCGTGACATCCGAGATCTCATCCGGGACTCCGAACAACTATCGGGTTACTGCATACTCATATCTCTACAACCCTAGCGTCACCGAACCTTAAGTGTGTGGACCCTACGGGTTCGGGAGACACGTAGACATGACCGAGACGGCTCTCCGGTCAATAACCAACAGCAGGATCTGGATACCCATGTTGTCTCCCACATGCTCCTCGATGATCTCATCGGATGAACCATGATGTCGAGGACTTAATCAATCCCGTATACAATTCCCTTTGTCAATCGGCACGTTACTTGCCCGAGACTCGATCGTCGGTATCCCAATACCTCGTTCAGTCTTGTTACCGGCAAGTCAATTTACTCGTACCGTAATGCATGATCCCATGATCAACCACTTGATCACTTTGAGCTCATTGTGATGATGCATTACCGAGTGGGCCCTGAGATACCTCTCCATCATACGGAGTGACAAATCCCAGTCTCGATTTGTGCCAACCCAACAGACACTTTCGGAGATACCTGTAATGTACCTTTATAGTCACCTAGTTACGTTGTGACGTTTGGCACACCCAAGGCACTCCTACGGTATCTGGGAGTTGCACAATCTCATGGTCTAAGGGAATGATACTTGACATTCAGAAAAGCTACAACAAACGAACTACACGATCTTTGAGCTAAGCTTAGGATTGGGTCTTGTCCATGAAAGTGCAACTATCCCTAGGTGGTTTTGGTAATTCATAACAACATATAGCTCATTGAGCTAATGCTATTCCAAGATGACTATTTCAGGAAAGCTCAATGATTGGCATGGCATGGATGTGAAAGTGGAACCCTCAAAATGCTAAGGACAAAGGATTGGCTCAAGCTCAAAAGCTCAAGACTCTTCATTTTATATTTTAGTGATCCAAGATCACATTGAGTCTTTAGGAAAAGCCAATACTATCAAGGAGGGATGAGGTATTACATAATGAGCCTCTTGCTTCATGTGCTTAGTGATATGCTCCAAAACCCTCAACTACTTTCCCATATCCACATATGACCTAAACCCCAAGCCAAACTCGGTCCTACCGATTCTTTCTATCCGGCGCCACCGAGTTTCACTTGTCATAAGCCACTGCCAAACCCTAGCAATTCGGTTCTACCGATAGGGATCTCGGTCTCACCGAGATGGGATTGCAAACTCTCTGTTTCCCTTTCGTAACTTTTCGGTCTCACCGAAAGAGCGAATCGGTCCCACCGAGATTGCAGTGTAAACTCTCCGTTTCCTTTTTGTAACTTTTCGGTCTCATCGAAAGAGCAAATCGGTCCCACCGAGTTTACCTGACCAACTCTCTGGTTAGCTTATTACCAAACTCGGTCTCACCGAGTTTGTGTAATCGGTCTCACCGAGATTACATTATGCCCAAACCCTAACCATATCGGTCCTACCGTGTTGCATGTCAGTCCCACCGAAAATCTCTAACGGTCACTAGGTTTACCTTTTCGGTCCGACCGAGTTTGTTGATTCGGTCCCACCGAGATTGGAAAACTGTGTGTAACGGTTGGATTTTGTGTGGAGGCTATATATACCCCTCCACCTCCTCTTCATTCGTGGAGAGAGCCATCAGAACAGATACACAATTCCAACTCATATGTTCTGAGAGAGAACCACCTACTCATGTGTTGAGACAAAGATATTCCATTCCTACCATATGAATCTTGATCTCTAGCCTTCCCCAAGTTGCTTTCCACTCAAATCTTCTTTCCACAAAATCCAAATCCTATGAGAGAGAGTTGAGTGTTGGGGAGACTATCATTTGAAGCAAAAGAGCAAGGAGTTCATCATCAACACACCATTTGTTACTTCTTGGAGAGTGGTGTCTCCTAGATTGGCTAGGTGTCACTTGGGAGCCTCCGACAAGGTTGTGGAGTTGAACCAAGGAGTTTGTAAGGGCAAGGAGATCGCCTACTTCGTGAAGATCTACCGCTAGTGAGGCAAGTCCTTCGTGGGCGATGGCCATGGTGGGATAGACAAGGTTGCTACTTCGTGGACCCTTCGTGGGTGGAGCCCTCCGTGGACTCGCACGACCGTTACCCTTCGTGGGTTGAAGTCTCCATCAACGTGGATGTAGGATAGCACCACCTATCCGAACCACGGGAAAAACATCCGTGTCTCCAATTGCGTTTGAATTCTCCAAACCCTTCCCTTTACATTCTTGCAAGTTGCATGCTTTACTTTCCGCTGCCAATATACTCTTTGCATGCTTGCTTGAATTGTGTGATGATTGCTTAACTTGTCCTACAATAGCTAAAATCTGCCAAGAACTAAAATTGGGAAAAGGTTAGGTTTTTATTTGTCAAGTAGTCTAATCACCCCCCTAGACATACTTTCGATCCTACAGTCCATCAAATCATTCTCCTAATGATGTGATCCCGTTATCAATGACATCCAATGTCCATAGTCAGGAAACCATGACTATCTTTTGATCAACGAGCTAGTCAACTAGAGGCTCACTAGGGACGTGTTGTGGTCTATGTGTTCACACATGTATTACGATTTCCGGATAACACAATTATAGCATGAACAATAGACAATTATCATGAACAAAGAAATATAATAATAACCATTTTATTATTGCCTCTAGGGCATATTTCCAACACTCGGAGCAGGTGGTTACGGTGGTGGCTCGGGCTCGAGGACCCTCATATCCGAGGAGGACCGGGTGGCGAGACAGTAGGCGCAGTACGACTGACGCACCGTCGGTGTCGCCGCTCCGCATTCACCAAGAGCGGAATGGTGCCGGAATGGATTCGCAATGACCCATACCTCGCCGCCTCGTGGGTGCTCGATCACTCCATCCCAATCGCAAAGAGGGCTGACAGGCTCCACCTTGACAACAAGCTCGCCAAGATTGGCGATGAGTGGTCGCTTAGCGACTGCTCCGCCAATGCCGGCAGGGGCAAGGCCGCCGCCAGGGCTCCACCGGCGGTGTCGACAGTGGCTGAGGGAGTCCTGGATTAGGGAGTGTTCAGATAGCCGGACTATACCTTCAGCCGGACTCCTGGACTATGAAGATACAAGATTGAAGACTCCGTCCCGTGTCCGGAAGGGACTTTCCTTGGCGTGGAAGGCAAGCTTGGCGATACGGATATGAAGATCTCCTACCATTGTAACCGACTTTGTGTAACCCTAACCCTCTCCGGTGTCTATATAAACCAGAGGGTTTTAGTCCGTAGGACAACGTACACATCAACAATCATACCATAGGCTAGCTTCTAGGGTTTAGCCTCCTCGATCTTGTGGTACATCTACTCTTGTACTACCCATATCATCAATATTAATCAAGCAGGACGTAGGGTTTTACCTCCATCGAGAGGGCCCGAACCTGGGTAAAACTTCGTGTCCCTTGCCTCCTGTTACCATCCGGCCTAGACGCACAGTCCGGGACCCCCTACCCGAGATCCGCCGGTTTTGACACCGACATTGGTGCTTTCATTGAGAGTTCCTCTGTGTCGTCGCCGTCAGGCTCGATGGCTCCTACGATCATCAATAGCGATGCAGTCCAGGGTGAGACCTTCCTCCTCGGACAGATCTTCGTCTTTGGTGGCTTCGCACTGCGGGCCAATTCGCTTGGCCATCTGGAGAAGATCGAAACCTACGCCCCTGGCCGTCAGGTCAGATTTGGAAGTTTAAACTACACGGCTGACATCCGCGGGGACTTGATCTTCGACGGATTCGAGCCACTGCCGAGCGCGCCGCACTATCACGACGAGCATGATCTAGCTCTGCCGCCGAACAGTGCCCTGGAGGCCGCACCCGCATCGGCTCCGACCCTTAATTCGGAGCCAACTGCGCCGATCGAGGATGGGCGGTTGGACGCCACCTCGGGGCTGCGACCCCAACGGCGATTGAGCCGAACACCAGCCCCGTACTCTGCGAGACTCGTGACTCCATGGAGCCGGACTCCTCTCCGGACTCCGAACCCTCCGCTCCCCTGCCGATCGAATCCGATTGGGTGCCGATCATGGAGTTCACTGCCGCAGACATCTTTCAGCACTTGCCGTTCGGCGATATCCTGAAGTCACTGAAGTCTCTCTCTTTATCGGGAGAGCCCTGGCCGGACTACGGTCAGCAAGGTTGGGGTACGGACGATGAAGAAATTCAAAGCCCACCCACCACCCACTTTGTAGCCACTGTCGACGACTTAACCGACATGCTCGACTGCGACTCCGAAGACATCGACGGTATGGACGCCGATGAAGGAGATGATGAAGAACCAGCGCCTACTAGGCCCTGGAAAGCCACCTCGTCATATGACATATACATGGTGGACACCCCAAAAGAGGGAGATGGCGATGGAACAGCGGAGGATGACTCCTCCAAGAAACAGCCTAAGCGCCGGCGCCAGCGGCGCCGCTCAAAATCCCGCCAAAACAAACACGGTGATTCCAGCACGGGAGATAATAATACTCCGGAAAGCGCCGAAGAAAATCCCCTCCAGCAAGAGTTAGCATAGGAGGATGGAGAAACCAGCCCTTATGAGAGAGCGGCAGACAGAGAGGTCGAGGACGATAATTATATGTCTCCCTCCGAAGACGAGGCAAGCCTCAACGACGATGAATTCATCGTGCCAGAGGATCCCGTCGAGCAAGAGCATTTTCAACGCAGGCTTATGGCCACGGCAAGAAGCCTCAAGAAAAAACAGCAACAGCTTAGAGCTGATCAAGATTTGCTAGTCGACAGATGGACTGATGTCCTTGCGGCCGAAGAGCATAAACTCGAACGCCCCTCCAAGAGCTACCCAAAGCGCAGGTTGCTACCCCGATTAGAGGAGGAAGCACTTGATGCGGCCGACCGGCCACCTCGTGGCCGCGACAGAGAGGCCTCTTGGCCCTCCACTCAAGTCGCACCCCGTACCAAGGCACGGGAATATGCGCCGGACTTACGAGACACGTTGGAGGACAAGGCAAGGCAAACAAGATCGATCTATGGATCGCGTGGGCGCCCCACGGCTCGAGACGGTAACCGTCACGCCGGCCACAAATTCGGCAGGGCCGAACACAGTAGACAAGGCTCATTGGAGCTACGTCATGATATAGCCCAGTACAGAGGTGCCGCACACCCACTATGCTTTACAGACGAAATAATGGATCATCAAATCCCCGAGGGTTTCAAACCCGTAAACATCGAATCATATGATGGCACAACAAATCCTACGGTATGGATCGAGGATTATCTCCTTCATATCCACATGGCCCGCGGCGATGATTTCCACGCCATCAAATACCTCCCACTCAAGCTTAAAGGACCAGCTCGGCATTGGCTTAACAGCTTGCCAACAGGATCAATCAGTTGTTGGGAGGACCTGGAAGCCGCATTCCTCGACAATTTCCAGGGCACTTATGTGCGACCCCCAGACGCCGATGACCTAAGTCACGTAATTCAACAGCCAGAGGAATCGGCTAGGCAATTCTGGACACGGTTCCTAACAAAGAAAAATGAAATAGTCGACTGTCCGGACGCTGAGGCCCTAGCAGCCTTCAAGCACAATATCCGTGACGAGTGGCTGGCCCGGCACCTTGGACAGGAAAAGCCGAAATCTATGGCAGCACTCACGACATTGATGACCCGCTTTTGCGCGGGAGAAGACAGCTGGCTTGCTCGTAGCAACAATATGACCAAGAACCCTGGTAATTCGGACACCAGGGACAGTAGTGGCAGGTCGCGTCGCAACAAGCAGAAGCACCGCATTAACGGCGACAATGATGAGGATATGACAGTTAATGCCGGATTCAGAGGCTCTAAATCCGGTCAGCGGAAAAAGCCATTCAAAAGGAATCCTAGGGGCCCGTCCAGTTTGGACCGAATACTCGACCGCTTGTGCCATATACATGGCACCCCCGAAAAGCCGGCCAATCACACCAACAGGGATTATTGGGTGTTCAAGCAGGCAGGCAAGTTAAACGCTGAAAGTGAAGACAAGGGGCTGCAGAGTGATGACGACGAGGAGCCCCGGCCGCCGAACAACAGTGGATAAAAGGGTTTTCCCCCACAAGTGCGGACGGTGAACATGATATACGCAACCCACATCCCCAAAAGGGAGCAGAAGCGCGCGTTAAGGGACGTATACACGGTAGAGCCAGTCGCCCCAAAGTTCAACCCATGGTCCTCCTGCCCGATCACCTTTGATCGAAGGGACCATCCCACTAGCATCCGTCATGGCGGATTCGCCGCATTGGTTCTAGACCCAATTATTGACGGATTTCATCTCACTAGAGTCCTTATGGACGGCGGCAGCAGCATGAACCTGCTTTACCAGGATACAGTGCGGAAAATGGGCATAGATCCCTCGAGGATTAAGCCCACCAAAACGACCTTTAAAGGCGTAATACCAGGTGTAGAGGCCAACTGTACAGGCTCAGTCACACTTGAAGTGGTCTTCGGATCTCCGGATAATTTCCGAAGCGAGGAGTTAATCTTCGACATAGTCCCTGTCATGGTTTTGTCACGGCAGATGTCCTAGAGAAAGGACTTAGTCGTGGAGCCATCGCGACGGGTTAGCTTGAAGGGGTTAAAGCGGACACAGGAACGCAAGAGAGTTTATACTAGTTCGGCCCCTTCGATGAAGGTAAAAGCCTACGTCTAGTTGTGATGGAATTGATGGAGTTTTGATGACTAGGGAGCAAACAAGCTTCGCCTAAGTATTGAGTTGTTGTCTCTTGTCCTTGAACCGCCACCGGGTCGTCCCCTTATATACACGGGTGACACCCGTCGGTTCACAGAGTCCCAATACCGGCTCATAGATGTGTCCGGTTTGGTCTCTACTTATTCCTAACTTACAATACAAGTTAAATACTAACGCCGGTTTACGGCTACAGGCCTTGAACCGACTATGGGTCTTGAGCTCTCATCTGCCTTCTTGGGCTTTAACATAATTAACTACTGATGAAGTTAACCCGGCCCAGATAGGCCGGTTTACGCCCAGTAGTAATATCCCCAACATTAGGCCCCAGATTGATTTGAATAGGTTCATGTCAATTCTTAGCAAAACCTTCACCTCCAACATCTTCTTGTATTTTGTTGAACCGCCGTGATGTCATCTTCTCTCGTCGTTGTAAACCGGCGTGACGTCACCTGTTAAAAAAAATTTATCCATGATACCTTTTTTGTTTAATAGGTCTGCAACAATCGAGGCGACAGCTCCGTTTCCAGACCCACGGTTCCTTGATTTTCGTGCCTGACACATGTCCCTTGCCTTATAAATAAGACCGAAGGGTCATTTTCTTTTTCCCCTTCGTGCCCTTATGCTTCGTCTTCCCCGCGTCGTCCAGCTTCGGAGCTCCGCCTCCGTCGACGACCTCTGCTCCAACCTTGGCCGCTGCATCACCCTGACTGTACCAGAGCATCGCGGCGGCCTTCTGTTTCTTCCTTGGCTCCGGTGAGTTCTTTACCTTTTCCTCTATAGATCCGTTCTAGGGTTTCCAAATTCTTCAGAGTTCATCGTCTGCTTCGTACCCATATGATAGATCCTAGATGAACCTGTGAACCTTTGCTCTGTGTAGCGGTAGCTCTTAGCATCCGCCTTTACTTATATGCCTCCGGATCATAGATCTACCTGTATCTCTGCCCATTGATTCGGTACTGCTCTTTTTTGAACCTTGAATATTTTCCTTCTTTTCTGAACTTGCTTCAGATCCGTTGCTGTAGAGAAATCTTGTGAAATCTGTTTCTGTACACTTATCTATCCGCAATCTCAACTGTTTCAATGCTTAGATCCGGCGGTTTTACTTTGTAGAAAAATTGCTAAACCGGTATATACCATTAGTCCCCTTGTTGAACCGCCAGATGCTGTTGCTTCATAAAACTCCGGTTTAGATAGAGCTATTTCCGGTTTAACATTGTACATACCAGTGCACTTTAATCAATGCATTCTTGAACCGGAATTACCTATCTTGTAGATTTCGTCATGGCCAAGCAAGTATATGAGTGCAACTGGGTTCCTTCTCGCGTCACAGAGACTGAACTGAACAACTTAGTCCTGATCGGTGCTTTAGGCAGCAAAAATACCATCCATTGGAGGGTCCCTGGCGAAGAATGCCCTCCCACACCTCAAGAAGGAGAGGTCGTCTTTTTCGTAGATCACTTAGCCTGGGGCTTTAAGCCGCCCGATTCTAAATTTTACCGGGATGTTTTAGCCAATTTTCATGTCCACCCACAAGACATTGGCCCCAACTCTGTTACAAACGTGTGTCATTTCCAAGTACTTTGTGAGGCGTTCTTTCAAGAGGAGCCCACCGTTAAACTATTCAGAGACTGCTTCCATCTAAACCGCCGCACTGAGTTTACTGACGGTTCCAACACAGAATTGGGTGGTGTGGCGATTCAGAAAAGAAAAGAGGTCACATACCCTCATGCCAAATTGCACAGCCACCCCAAAGAGTGGAATCAAACATGGTTCTATTGCAAAGACACCTCCCCTGCTGGTGAAAATCTTTTGCCTAGCTTTCGTCCGGAGCGGCTTAGCAATACACACCCCTTTCCGCAAAGGTTGACTACCAAGGAGAGAAGCAAATACGCTCCTCAACTGTCCAAGCTCAGAGCCTTCATGGCCAATGGTTTAACAGGAGTTGATCTCGCTCGCTGTTGGATATCGTGGAGCATACTGCCCCTTAGTCAGCGCTCCGGTTTGATGTGCGAGTATACTGGCAGTGTTGATGACCCACTGCAGCATGCTAACATCCAGCTTACCGATGAAGAAATCACAGAGGCTGTGAATAAAATTTTGAATGAACCGGAATACGTCTGTGCTCAAACCGGCCTGCTTCCCTTCTGTGTCACCAACAAACCACTAGTTGTAAGAGTTTGATCTTTCTTTTTATTGAGCCTGCTATTGGTATATCTGGTCATTGTTTAACACCAACGTCTGTTTAAACAGGGTAATGATCCGTTTTGGAGCAAGAAACTTCCACAGGAGAAGCCAGAAAAAACAGATAAACCGGAACGACCAACCCGGCAAAAGACTAAAGCTGTGAAGAAGACTACCCACAGGAAAAGAACCACTGCATCCTCTGATCCGGCCGCTGATGACGATGTGGGTAACCCGGACCTTGAGGTAGAGCTTGATTCACTTGGCTTATTTTTCATGCGCCTTATTGATGATGATATTTGTCAGGATGATGCCGAAGCCAGCCATGCTGATGTTGCAGAGGTAATTATTCTTTCCTCCGATTCAGATCCTTTGCCTTCACTAAAAATCCGTCAGGCAAACCGAAAGGTTAAATTTTCTCATCCTCTTCCTTACTTGGATCCCAAATTTCTTATGAAGACCCAACAGCATGAAGCTCGCCGCACAACCCGGCATAGCGGCCAGGTAGTTACCTCCGCCGGTTTACCGAATAGTCCGGTTCGGAAACGCCATTCAGAGGGCTCTAATTTGCCTGTCAGTGCTTGTCCTAAAATGGGTTGTCTTCGTCAACCTCTTAATCCGTCTGACTCTGATTATCAGGTCACTTCCCATTCATCATCTGGCGAGTCATCAGCTACCCAGCTGCCGCCGCTCAAAACGGTGCTTGGGTAAGCCATACTTATCATAATGCTTTTGGTGTATTACTTTGTAGCATATACTGTACTGACCTTTGTTACTCCTTTCAGGGCCAAGCCTAAGCCAAGCAAGAAGGCTCGCCTAGATAAAGCGGCTGAAGAAGATGCCGTCCCTGAACCTGGCGCAATACCAGATCTTGAAGCGGCTATTCCTGAAGATATACCCAATGATCCACCGCAGCGGGATGACGATCCTATTGCTGAAGAGAGGCCTATTGATACCTCAAGTCCTGTCAACCAGCCCACAAGCCCCATCCGGATTGAGAAATCCACCAATCCATCAAAGCCTACTGATAAGCCAACGGCCCCAGTGCAAACCAGCGACGCCAAGGATGATGAAGTTGTTATTATTGGCATTGGCCATACAGAGCCAACCAATCCTGTCGCTTTGTCTAAACATACTGCCAAGGAAGAATTTGCTGCCTTTGGCAAGGGCAAGTGGAATGTTGATCTGGCGGCTTACGCTGCTCTGATCGCCCAAGACATCCATTCCAGCTATCTGAACCGGCTGCATACCAGTCGTGACTATGAAGCCGGTCTGGTTAACATGATGAAAGATAAATATGAGGTAACTTCCATATGCTCTTTCCTACTTGTATGCTTCAATGCTTGCTGACTCGCCTAGCCCCCAAGGACCGGTTTGTAATCTTCTTTCAAACCGGGACTTACTAATATAAATCTTAAAGCCTCGAAATTCGCTGTTGTAGCCCCCAAGGGCCGGTTCAACTTAGTGTAGTTAAACCGGGACTTAAGTAATTAATATCGCCGCATCAGAACTTATTTGAACAAATAGCCATTAGCCCCCAAGTGCCAAGTTGAATACTTGTATTGAGCTTGGGACTTTATAATCAAGTGAAATATGAAGATCAAATAGGCATTAGCCCCCAAGCGCCAAGTGCATAACTTGTTATGTGGTTGGTGCTTCAATTCTTGCACTGCTTGCTGAATCATATAACTGTCTGTATGCAGGCTGAACTGAAGACTAAAGAGAACCAAGTCGCCGATCTCCAAGAAAATCTGAAGTCCCAACAAGCTAAAACCTCCAAAGCAAAAGAAGAGTTAACCAGCGCTTTACGCGCCATGGAACAGCTTAAGGAGGGCTTCAAGAAAGAGCGGGCGGATTGGGCCACTGAAAAATCCGCTTTAACCAAACGAGCAGAAGATGCCGAGGCTACACTTAAACCGGTGGTGGATGAACTGGCCAGCATAAAGCGGCATGTGCATGCCATGACCATTGCTATCTTTGGTAAGCCGGTTTGATTTCTGGGTCGATTCGGCCATCTTACAGAGCTGCCGGTTTGTTAACCCTTTGTGATATTTCAGGGACACGCATTGGCCATTTGGGGTCAGATGTGCGGAAGAAATTGAAAGGCGCCTATACTTTGATCGAACAACTGTACACTGGTGCACAGCGGATCATCTGTACTGCATCCCACAACAAGCCGGTGCCCACTTTGCTTCAGGACACTCTGCAGAAACTGTCGGTGCTTCCTGCCCGAGTTGAAGAGCTGAAGAAATCTGCTGCTCGAACCGGCGCGATCAACGCCTTAATCCAGGCAAAAGCTTGGGTGCCGGATTTTGATCCTATTGAAGCGGCTCAGGGCTATCCCAGCTTGAAGGAAGACGGATCAGAGTTTGGTGAAGCGGATCTGCAAGCAATAAACCGGGAGGTGCGTCCGCTAGCTTGTCAATTGGCTAAAGAAGCAGACTTGTCTCACTATCAAGCCCATTATGACAATCAAAACAAGCGAGTAGCTGCACCAATTCATGAAGCGGAAAATCTTATCCCTCCAATCCGTAAGCATACTTATGCTCCCGATATTGAACCTTCGTTGTTGATCCATGATGAAGCTGTCTTTCGAGCATTAATGGGAATCGACTGGACAACTGTTGATTTCCAGCCGCTGGGTAGAGAAACTGGAGATGAAGCGGCGCGGGATGACCCACAACCATCAGGCCAGGCTGGTGACCAAGCTTGAACCGGAAGCCGGTTTAAACTGCTTCTCCTTTGAAAAACAATGATCTTATTCTGGGCACCGTGTTCCCTTGTAATAGGCTAGCTGATACTCTTGATCTTAATATGCCTTCGTGCATAACCACTGCAACTTGTGTTTCCTTTGGGTGATGAACTGTCCAAAGTATTTTCTGCAACATAAAAAATCTTAAAGTGCCACCGCGGTTGTACCGTCAGGCGGAGTATGATGTTTGCATCAAAATATCTGAAATTTAAGCATATGATCAAATCTTTGAGATACATAATACCTGCCATCGTTGGACATGAAGTTAGTTTAGCCAATCTTAAAGTGGAGGTTTATAAACCCACACTGTTTGGAGGAGATAGCAGCTCCTGTATATATATAATGCCGGTTTACCATGTAAATCGTGCCGGGTTGTAAAACACCATGTTACTCCGTAATAGGATGTTAACAGAAAATCAAACCGAGCAAATAGTCTCCGGATTAAAAATGGACCGTGTTCCATCAATTGACAGTGTGAACCGGTTTAAAATTTTGTCGATTTAAAAAACACAACAAAAAAGAAAGAAAATATCTATCAAAGAAAATTGTGTAGCAAAGGCAATGATAAAACCATTTGCAAAAAGAGGCTTATTTTAGCTGATCAGATGGCGTTACCATGGTCGGACATGACCAAGCTCCCGATAGGTGTAGCCATGGTTCAAGTCAGCCAGGTCCCCAAATGAAACCGTGGTATTTATGCCGATCAAGAGGCGTGGCAATGGTTCGGGTTCGACCAATCCCCCAAGTGATTCTGTGGCCTTAGGCTGATCAAGAGGCGTGACTGGTTCAGACGTGACCAAGTCCCCAAGTGATCTGGTGGCTCTCGCCTATCAAGAGGTGTTGCATTGGTTCGGACACGACCAAGCCCCCAAGTGATATAACATGATACTTTTGAAAAGCTAACTCAAGGGGTAAACCGGAGGCCGCTTTAGAACAACTCCGTGTAACCACACATGATGTACAAGAACAGATACCCCGCTTTAGCTGAGGTTCCGGTTTATTATATTTAATCATAATATATACATCGTCGTAATATGTACATAAGTAGAGCCAATGGCTCAGGTATAGTAAGGCCGAAGATGAGCTATATTCCACGGCCTGTTGGTCTCCTCCTCCGATGTACGTGAGTCTTTATGCTCTCGAATATCGATCAGATAGTATGACCCGTTGTGCAGATTCTTGCTGATCACGAAAGGTCCCTCCCAAGGTGGGGATAGCTTATGCATATTAGTGTTATCTTGGATGAGCCGAAGCACCAAATCTCCTTCCTGAAAGGTTCTGGTTCTGACTCGGCGACTATGATAACGACGAAGATCCTGTTGGTAAATCGCCGAGCGGGCGGCTGCTATGTCACGTTCTTCATCCAACATGTCCAAAGCGTCTTGTCGTGTTGTCTCATTGTCCGCTTCAACATAAGCCGCCACACGAGGTGAGCCATGACGGATATCACTAGGGAGAACCGCCTCCGCTCCATAGACCATGAAGAACGGTGTGTATCCTGTTGATCTGTTGGGTGTGGTATTGATGCTCCATAACACAGATGGTAACTCTTCTACCCAACAACCCGGTGTTCTCTGCAAAGGAACCATAAGCCGGGGTTTGATGCCTTTCAAGATCTCTTGATTAGCCCTTTCTGCTTGACCATTGGACTGTGGGTGTGCCACTGACGAAACGTCAAGCCAGATGTGCTCCCGTTCGCAGAACTCCTTCATGGCGCACTTGGACAAATTGGTACCATTATCTGTGATGATACTGTGCGGAAAGCCAAACCGGAAAATCACTTTTTTGATGAACTGAACCGCCGTGGCCGCATCACACTTGCTAACAGGTTCTGCCTCCACCCACTTTGTAAACTTATCAACCGCCACCAGGAGGTGAGTCTTCTTATCTTTGGATCTTTTGAAAGGCCCAACCATATCCAGCCCCCAAGTCGCAAACGGCCAAGTAATTGGAATCATTCTCAATTCTTGAGCCGGCACATGAGCACGTCTTGAAAACTTTTGGCAACCATCACATCTTCTGACCAGATCCTCCGCATCAGCATGAGCAGTTAACCAATAGAAGCCATGGCGAAACGCTTTAGCCACCAAAGATTTTGAACCGGCATGGTGACCACAATCTCCTTCGTGGATTTCACGCAAAATTTCACGTCCTTCTTCAGGAGACACACAGCGTTGAAACGCCCCTGACACACTGCAATGATGCAACTCGCCGTTGATAATAGTCATGGATTTGGATCGCCGGATTATCTGTCGGGCCAGAGTCTCATCCTCTGGTAACTCACCCCGGTTCTTGTACGCCAGGTAAGGAAGCATCCAATCCGGAATAACATGAAGAGCTGCCACCAATTGAGCCTCCGGATCAGGAATAGCCAAATCCGCTTCACCAGGGATCTTGACCGACGGGTTGTGCAGCACATCTAGAAAAACATTAGGCGGGACCGGTTTGCGCTGAGAGCCCAGCCGGCTTAAAGCGTCCGCTGCTTCATTCTTCCGTCGGTCCACGTGGTCCACCTGATAGCCTTTAAAGTGACCTGCAACAATATCCACCTCACGATGATATGCTGCCATGAGTGGGTCCTTGGAGTCCCAAGTGCCAGATACTTGCTGAGCCACGAGGTCCGAGTCACCGAAGCACTTAACTCGACTTAGATTCATCTCCTTAGCCATCCGGAGACCATGGAGCAAGGCTTCATACTCAGCTGCATTGTTAGTACAAGGGAACATTAAGCGGAGAACGTAACAAAACTTATCACCTCGTGGGGAAGTTAATACAATTCCAGCCCCCGAGCCTTCCAATTGCCTGGATCCGTCAAAATGGATGGTCCAATATGCGTGATCCGGCTTTTCTTCAGGCGCTTGCAGTTCCGTCCAATCATTGATGAAATCAACAAGTGCTTGAGACTTAACCGCCGTCCGAGGCACATACTTCAAACCGTGCGGCCCAAGCTCTATAGCCCACTTGGCAATCCGGCTAGTCGCTTCCCGGTTCTGGATGATATCCCCCAAGGGAGCAGAACTGACCACCGTAATGGGGTGCCCTTGGAAGTATTTCTTGAGCTTCCGGCTTGCCATAAAAACTCCATATACCAGCTTCTGCCAATGCGGATACCTTTGCTTGGACTCAATGAGCACCTCGCTGATATAATAGACCGGACGTTGAACCGGATGCTCCTTACCTGCCTCCTTTCGCTCCACCACAATAGCCACGCTGACCGCACGAGCATTAGCAGCTACATACAGCAGTAACAGCTCCTTATCAATGGGAGCGGCGAGCACAGGCGGATTGGCCAATTGCCGCTTTAAGTCCTCAAATGCCTCATCAGCAGCGGAACTCCAGACGAACTGATCCGTCTTCTTCAACATCTGATACAAAGGGATTGCCTTCTCACCAAGGCGGCTGATAAACCGGCTCAACGCGGCAATCCGGCCTGCCAGGCGTTGAACATCATTGATACACTTCGGTTTAGTCAGGGAGGTGATGGCTGTGATCTTCTCCGGATTGGCCTCAATTCCCCTGTTGGACACCAAAAAACCCAATAACTTGCCTGCCAGTACACCAAAGACACACTTGGCCGGATTAAGCATCATCTTGTACGTCCTCAGGTTATCAAAGGTTTCCTTCAAATCGTCAACCAGAGTCTCCTTCTCCCTGGATTTGACCACAATATCATCCATGTAAGCATGTACATTACGGCCAATCTTCTTGTGAAGACAATTTTGTACACACCGTTGATAAGTTGCCTGGGCACTCTTGAGCCCAAAGGGCATAGACACATAGCAGAAGGCTCCAAAGGGAGTTATGAATGACGTCTTCTCCTGGTCCTTAACTGCTATTTTGATCTGATGATAGCCAGAATATGCATCCAAAAAACTTAAACGCTCGCAACCCGCCGTAGCATCAATAATTTGATCAATACGGGGGAGGGCAAAAGGATCTGCTGGACAAGCCTTATTAAGATCTGTGTAATCCACACACATGCGCCAGGTGTCGTTTTTCTTAAGGACTAGCACCGGATTAGCAAGCCACTCAGGGTGAAAAACTTCAACAATAAAGCCAGCTGCTAAGAGCCTGGCTACCTCTTCTCCAATCGCCTTGCATCTTTCTTCATTAAACCGACGGAGGAACTGTTTCACCGGCTTGTATTTAGGATCCACATTAAGGGTGTGCTCGGCGAGTTGTCTCGGTACACCTGGCATGTCAGAGGGCTTCCATGCAAAAATTTCCCGATACTCACGGATGAACTCGATGAGCGCGCTTTCCTATTTCGGATCCAAGTTGGCACTGATGCTGAACTGCTTGGACGAATCGCCAGGCACGAAGTCAACAAGCTTAGTTTCAGCTGTCGATTTGAACTTCAGGGCCGGATCATGCTCCGTAGTTGGCTTCTTTAATGGATTCATGTCCGCCGGATCAACATTGTCCTTATAATACTTCAGCTCCTCGGTGGCACAAACCGACTCTGCGTAGGCCGCATCTCCTTCCTCGCACTCCAAAGCGATTTTACGGCTTCCGTGAACCGTTATTGTCCCCTTGTGACCCGGCATCTTGAGCTGCAAATACACATAACAGGGTCGTGCCATAAACGTGGCGTAGGCCGGTCGCCCAAACAGGGCGTGATATGGACTTTGGATTTTCACCACTTCAAATGTCAGTATCTCCGACCTGGAATCATGATCATCTCCAAAGGCCACTTCCAGAGCTATCTTACCAACAGGATATGCTGACTTGCCAGGCACCACACCATGGAACACCGTATTGGACGGTTTGAGATTTTTATCTGTTAGTCCCATACGATGGAAGGTCTCATAGTACAAGATATTAATGTTGCTCCCTCCATCCATGAGCACCTTAGTGAACTTGTAGCCTCCCACTTGAGGTGCCACCACCAGAGCCAACTGACCCGGATTATCAACCTGGGGAGGGTGATCCTCTCTGCTCCATATGATTGGCTATTTAGACTGGCATAGATAACGGGGCACGGCCGGTTCAACAGAGTTGACTGCCCGCCTCTGAACCTTCCGGTCTCGCTTGTCCAAGCTATTGGTGAAAACATGGTACTGCCCACTATTCAACTGCTTTGGGTTGCTCTAGTAACCTGACTGTTGCTGCTGTTGGTTGTAACCACCCTGGTTGTTCTGATTATTTTGATTATTATGTCCACCCGGATTACCATTAAATCCTGAACCGGAATTTCCTCCACCGTAACCCGGCCCGGACCCTGAGCCACCGCCGGAACCGTGATCATACCGGAAAGAATTAGAATTCTTAAACTCCTACATAATGAAGCAATCTTCCAAAGGTGGTTTGCTGGCACCTCCTTCGTCCCATGTCTTGGACAGGACTGGCTCAGTAGATAATTTAGGCGGTCCGGGTTAGGGTTGGGTGCCCCATTGCGATTTGGCGGTTTACCCCTGCGTCACTGGCCCTTGTCCTGCGCGTTGGTATTAGCCACAAAGTCCATGTTACCATCCGCTTTACGCTTGCCTCCACCACCATTGCTTGCCAAGTGATGCTGCTGACCTTTGGAGTTGTTGTTCCTCTTTCCCTTCCCTGCCTTGTCATCATCAGATTCGGGATCCTTGGTACTATCAGAATCAGCATACTTTACCAAAGCAGCCATGAGGGTTCCCATGTCCGTGCAATGGCGCTTCATCCGTCCCAACTTCAGCTTTAGGGGTCCAAACCGGCAGTTGCCTTCTAGGGTTAAGACTACAGTGTCAGCGTTGATGCGGTCTGATGAATGCAACACATGTGATACCCGGCGCACCCAATGAGTCGTTGATTCTCCTTCCTCCTGGACGCAGGCAGCTAAGTCCACTATCGACATAGGCTGTTTACACGTATCCTTGAAATTGTTGATAAACCGGGCTCGTAATTGGGCCCATGAACTAATAGAATTAGCCGACAAGATTTCTAACCAAGTACGGGCCGTTCCTTCAAGCATCATGGTGAAGTATTTCGCACACGCCGCGTCATCCACATCAAGCATCTCCATGGCCATCTCATAGCTCTCCACCCATGTCTCTGGAGGTTGATCCGCCGTGTAATTTGGTACCTTGCGTGGGCCTTTGAAATCCTTGGGCAGGCGCACATTGCGTAAAGCGGGGACAAGGCAAGGCACCCCCAAAGAACTAGAAGTAACACCAGGTTCGATCGAGATAGTAGGACGAACCGGCGTAAGCTGCCGAGCCTGATACTGTGCGGCTAACTCGGCCTCCCTGCGCGCTCGGGCCCGGTCCACCACTTCCTGAGCGTTATCAGCACCACCCACCGGGTTGTTGCCGCGGGGTGCTCCACGTCGTTCATTACTTGACACTGTCGGTTCATCCATATGCCTGCTATAGCTCCGGCTTGGATGAGGGGTCAAGTGAATTCGGTCGTGGCTGTACGAGTATGCTTCCTGTTGGACCAAAGTTGTCCTCGGAAGCTCCTTGACCTGTCGCGTCTCTACTGCCTGCGGTGAGTCACCTTCAATTGGAATGGCCTCCAGCCGTGCAGCAGCGGCAACGAGATTGTCCATCGGGTTGGAGTAGTGACCCGGAGGTGTCGAAACAGCCTAAGGTATAACAGTGTTTTGGCGAGGCAGATCCATCCGACGGGGCTGAACCGGCGCACCGGTCGCGGGAGCCTCCGCCCGGTTTACCTCCAGCGGATTACTGGTTCCTGCTCCTGGGGTGTTGAAAAGGTATCTGGCCTCGAAAACCGAAGGCAAACGGGATCGGTACTTCCTCTTCATGACTTCATGCGACGCGTTCTGGTCCAACATGAGCCTATAGGCTTGTGCGTCTAGAGCGGCCCGCTCTGCGGTCATCCTGGCATCCTCAGCTGCCAGGTACGCCTTGGCCTGGGTGATCTGTTCCTTCACCTTTTCTATCTCCGCGTTGTGGGTGTCCTGATCCGCCGGATTAGCTTCTGCCATGAGCACAGCCAATGCATCAAATAGATCTGATAGAACTTGAGCCGGCGGGCATACAGAGCCTCCTGCCCCGGCAGCCGTCGCTGCTACTGAACCGAAGGTCATTGGCGCAGCGGTTGAAGAATGAAGCACTGCCTGTGTGCCGTCCATGAATATTCCAACTCGGTTGGGCAGATCAGAGGGGTCCGGAATACTATCGCCATCAGAACAGCCCCCAATCCGGCCATCTTGTAGCTGATATACAGATTCGGTTTCTTCGGTTGATGACTCGTCGTCGGAACAAACGACGGTCTTGCCACGAGATTCCGATCCATCCTCATAACTTCCTCCATGGACGATTCCCACAAAGGCACGCTTCATGGCTGGTTTAACCCGGGCGGATCGTGCACGCTGAGCCGTCTCGACGAGGTCGGTGCAGATGTCCGGCTCAGAGCCCGGTTCACCGATCTTGCCGATGAAAACGTGAATGCCACCAAAGGGGACCCGGTACCCATACTTGACTGAGCCGGCCTTGGGGCCCCAGCCTGCATCATCGATGTAGAGCTTGCCGCGACGACTCTTAGTCATTCGGCCTACAGCGTAGCCCTCGAGTCCTTCAAAGCGGCCCTCCAAGAACCTGAAACCATCGTGCGATAGCCCCACGGTGGGCGCCAACTGTCATGGTTTTGTCACGGCAGATGTCCTAGAGAAAGGACTTAGTCGTGGAGCCATCGCGACGGGTTAGCTTGAAGGGGTTAAAGCGGACACAGGAACGCAAGAGAGTTTATACTAGTTCGGCCCCTTCGATGAAGGTAAAAGCCTACGTCTAGTTGTGATGGAATTGATGGGGTTTCGATGACTAGGGAGCAAATAAGCTTCGCCTAAGTCTTGAGTTGTTGTCTGTTGTCCTTGAACCGCCGTCGGGTCGTCCCCTTATATACACGGGTGACACCCGTCGGTTCACAGAGTCCCAATACTGGCTCATAGATGTGTCTGGTTTGGTCTCTACTTATTCCTAACTTACAATACAAGTTAAATACTAACGTCGGTTTACGGCTACAGGCCTTGAACCAACTATGGGTCTTGAGCTCTCATCTGCCTTCTTGGGCTTTAACATAATTAACTACTGATGAAGTTAACCCGGCCCAGATAGGCCGGTTTACGCCCAGTAGTAATATCCCCAACAGTCCCGTTTCCCAGTGGTTATCACGCACTGCTCGGGCGAACCGCATTCGCTAAGTTCAATGCGGTACCGCACTACACATACCTTAATCTCAAGATGCCAGGCCCTCGAGGAGTAATTACGGTCAATGGAAACACCGAACGCTCCCTCCGAACGGAGGAGCACACGGCGGCCCTTGCAGCGGAAGTACAAAGCAGCCTCTCCAGGCAGTTCTCCAGTCCGGCCACTAAACGACCAGACACCGTCAAGCGCGCACGGAGTAACCTACAACAAGACCGCCTGGCACGATCCGAGCAGGCGTAGCAATGCGGACCCAACCCCAACCCTCGCAAAAAGGCGACGCCAGTACTTCGCGTACATAACTACGCTCTAGAGATACCATGGGTACAGGGGGAGGGGCACCATCACGGCACGCCCAAAACACGGCTTAAACCGAACCAGGGGCTGCCGATTTTTTAATTTTCTCTTACTTTCAGGACTCCATCCTCCGGAAGGCCTGTTCGGCAGTTCAATTGCCGCACAAACGATGCAAGAACCAGGGAAGCAGACAAGCCACGCCGCATTACGGAACTCCCAGGTGGTCTCTATCACGAGCAGTATACCTGTTCCGCATACTATTCCGCATCTTGCCCCTGGAACGGACATGTTAACTAGTCCAACCTTCCACTTATCGCATTATTTGTATCGTTCTGCTTTGATCGCAGCCCTTTTTAATAAACAATGCATAGCTTTCGTCTATTTTTGCATTACCTTTTTTCTTTATATATGTTCCTTAACTACATGTTGCCCCCGTACACGTTGGTACGGCCAAAATACGCCAGGGGCTTTAGTACCCCTCAATATGGTGTGAGAAGTCCGAACACTTTAACAAGTGCGGCACCCCGAACTTATAGCATTATATGCATCGGCTCCGAATCATGTCTTGGGTCAATAGTTGGGTTTGCCCGGCTCCTGTGTTTTGGTGCCTTACGTTCCGCCATATCGGCTAAGGTAGCACTAGGAGAACCACTGCGATTGTGCCCCAGTTGAGCTGGGTCGAGCACCTCAGTGGAGAAAGCTAAAACTGACTGTCATGATGAAGCGAGAGCTGGTCGCTATTCGAGAGGTTTTTCGAGTCCCTAAAGACTTATGCCGCTTAGGGCGAGGAGCCGGCTCTGTCCGACCAAGGCGTGGATAGCGCCCCGAACTCGGTCTTCCGAATACCAGGGGCTTCGCCGAAATTTAAAATTATAGAATTCTATGGCTAAGTGAGAGTGTTCACGCATTATAGTCCGATTGCCTTCTTCGTTGGGCTGAGCGCCTCCCTCGTAGGACCCAAACATGGAAAAAAGAGCGCTCAGGTTTATCCCCGAACACCCCAGCACTAGCGGCACGGGGGCAGAAGCCGGCGACTCGCCATGTCTCAGAATTGATAAACAGCCGTACAGAAGGTAATATTTTAAGTTCCAACAGCATTGCTTAGCGCATATAAACAAGTTTTCAGCGCACAGGACAAAATGAGCAAGTTTCACACAAAAATTACATCCCTGGAACATTCATCCGCCACAAGGCAATTACCCTTCAGAACATCCTTATAGTAATTTTCGGGCTTGCGATGCTCTTTCCTCGGCGGTGGCCCGTCCTTCACAAGCTTCTCAGCATCCAGCTTGCCCCAGTGCACCTTAGCACGGGCAAGGGCCCTACGGGCACCTTCAATGCAGACCGAGCGCTTGATGACTTCGAGCCTTGGACAAGCCTCCACCAGCCGCCGCACCAGCCCGAAATAGCTCCCAGGCAGAGCCCCTCCAGGCCACAGACGAACAATGAGGCCCTTCATGGCCTGTTCGGCCGCCTTGTGGAGCTCGACCAGTTGCTTCAGCTGGTCGCTCAGGGGCACGGGGTGTCCGGCCTCAGCATACGGAGACCAGAACACCTTCTCTGTCGAGCTGCCCTCCTCGGCTCGATAGAATACGGCGGCATCGGACACACTCCGGGGAAGATCTGCGAACGCTCCTGGAGAGCTCCGGATTCAAGTAACAAGTAACTCACGTTTATGTGTTTGCTTTTCATAAAGAATGCCTTACCCGCCGCTATCTTCTTCACCTCATCCAACTCCTGGAGGATCTTCTGGGATTCGGCCTTGGCAGACTTGGCATTTTCAATAGCCACCGCGAGCTCGGACGCTCGCGTCTTTGAGTCAAGCTCCAAACTCTCATGTTTTTCCATGAGAGCCTGGAGCTCTTGCCGCACCTTGCCAACCTCGGCCTCATACTTATCCCACTCGGTGCGCTCCGAGGCCGCCCTCTTCTCGGCCTCGACCAGCGCTTGCTTAAGGGTCGCCACTTCAGACGTGGCCCCTACAATAGCCACGATAATCCTGTCATTCTTTGCAATTGCACCTTTATATATATATATATATATATATATATATATTTAAAAACAAGGTATTTCTTACCTTCATTGTCCTCGAGCTGCTTCTTGGCACGCCCGAGCTCTTGCTCGGACCGCTCGAGGTTCTGCTTTAGCGTGTCCACTTCCGCAGTCAGTGCGGCAGACGCAAGCAGAGAAGCCTGCATATGCATATTGACTCATTTTTGTTAGACTCCTGCGAATTTTATTTGATCCTCTATTCGGCTTTTCTTCTCGAACGCCAAACAGAGCATCAGGGGCTACTATCTATGCGGTAATATTATTTACACATTCTTTACTTACCTCAAAGCCTGTTAAAAAGGCTAGTACAAGCTTCAGTCAGTCCACTCTTGGCGGACTGAACCTTCTGGACCACCGCACTCATAATAGTGCGGTGCTCCTCGTCGTTGGTGGCGCCTTGGAGCGCCTCCAACATATTGTTCGGCGCCTCCGGTTGGACGGGGGCCACCGGCACGGTGGACTTGCTCCTCTTGGAAGGAGGTCCCCCGCCAGACTCTGGAACCTTTGAAGGTTCCGGAGCGGTGTCCGGCCTAGAGCCGGACTTGGATCCCTGGGGGGGTTTCATCCCCTTTACTCCTGGAGTCCGGGAGGTCGCCTTGCGGCGCCTCCAGGACCACCTCCTCCCGGCTTGGAACCTGTTGGGACAACACTTCGGTGTCGTCCGTAGGGCGGGGGGAGGAAGCCGTCGGAAGCGAGTTCACATCTGACGAGTCCAGTGAGCCGCTCGACGACGCGTCGAGCCGGTCTTTGGGTGGGCTGCATAAACATATTCGACGTAAGGGAAAACTGTGCAATAAACGAATACTATGAATTACTCCGGTATCCGGATACTTACGATTTTTCCAGGGGCTTGGCCCTGGGCTGCCACTCCTCTCCGCCGTCGTCGGCGTCGGTGGAGCAGTCCGGAGGAAGGGTTTTCCCCTTCTTGGACCCTCCGGCCTCCCCAGAGAGGGCGGCCTTCCTTTTCTTCTCTCCCCCCGCTGGAGGGGGAGAGGTCTCTTCTTCTTCCTCCTCGTCTTCACGGGAGGAATGCGCCTCGGAACCGTCGGATGATGGATCCAACACCTCCTGGCGCCGGGCACTCTTTCGAGTCCCCGCGGCCTTTTTCGCGGCCTTCTTCTACGGCACCACATAGGGTGCCGGAACCAGCAGCTTCGCCACGCGAGCGTCCGCTGGGCCTTCGGGCAAAGGAGCCGGACAGTTGATCTGTCCGGATGTCACCTGCCAATCCTATCAAAGGTAAGGGAGTTTAGATCCCGCATGGAGTCAAACTATGAAAAACTGATACCCTGTAAAAGGAAAAAACAGCTTACTGCGAGAGCATGACGCTGCGCACTGAATCCGCGATCCTCGGTAGCGGATGCGGGAGCCTCGACGCCCTTAAAAAGCACCTTCCAGGCATCTTCGTACATCGTGTCGAAGAGCCTGCTCAGAGTTTGGTGCCGCGCCGGGTCGAACTCCCATAGGTTGAAAGCCCGTTGCTGACACGGGAGGATCAAGCGGATGAGCATAACCTGGACTACGTTTACAAGTTTGAGCTTCTCGTCCACCAGGGTTTGGACGCATGTTTGAAGTCCGGTCAGCTCTCCCTTCTTACCCCACTACAGGCCCGTCTCCTTCCAGGAGGTGAGCCGCGTAGGAGGTCCGGATCGAAACTCAGGGGGTGCGACCCATTCGGCGTCGCACGGCTTGGTGATGTAAAACCACCCCGATTGCCACCCCTTCAGGGTCTCCACAAAGGAGCCCTCGAGCCATAGGACGTTGGCCATCTTGCCCACCATGGCGCCTCTGCACTCCGCATGGTTGCCGCGCACCACCTTCGGCTTGACATTGAAAGTCTTGAGCCATAGGCCAAAATGGGGGCGGATACGGAGGAAGGCCTCGCACACGACGATAAACGCCGAGATGTTGAGGACGAAGTTCGGGGCCAGATCGTGGAAATCCAGGCCGTAGTAGAACATGAGCCCCCGGACAAATGGGTGGAGAGGGAAGCCCAGTCCGCGGAGGAAATGGGGGAGGAACACCACCCTCTCATGGGGCCTAGAGGTGGGGATGAGCTGCCCCTTTTCGGGAAGCCGGTACGCGATGTCGTTAGACAGGTATCCGGCCTTCCTCAGCTTTTTGATGTGTCCCTCCATGACGGAGGAGACCATCCACTTGCCTCCTGCTCCGGACATGGCTGGAGAAGGTTGAGGTGGGGAATGCGGACTTGGGCGCTGGAGCTCGAGTGCGCAAGAATGGATAGGCGAAGGAGGAAGAAGGCGTAGGTGAAAAGGTGGATCCTTATCCCCTTATATGGGTGGACGCAACTACATGTCCCCACCAGCCTGGTAAAACTCGCTTATCTCCAAGCACCGTAATCAATGGCGCGGTTGGGTTACCCACGCCCGTATTGATGAGAATCCCGGGATAAGGGGACACGATCTCTGCTTTAACAAGACGTGCCAAGGAAACCGCCTCGCATGACGCGCTGAGGTGGGATAATGAAACGACTCGGATAAAGGCTTGGCCGTAGTGTGACACGCTACGGAATACGTCAGCAGATTAGATTGGTGTAAATATTATTCTCTCTATGGCAATATGTGGAAACTTATTTTGCAGAGCCGGACACTATCTTTGTGTTCAAAATCTTCTATGAAGTACTTGGAGGAGGAACCCGCCTTGCAATGCCGAAGACAATCTGCGCGCCGGACTCGTCGTCATTGAAGCCTGGTTCAGGGGCTACTGAGGGAGTCCTGGATTAGGGGGTGTTCGGATAGCCGGACTATACCTTCAGCCGGACTCCTAGACTATGAAGATACAAGATTGAAGACTCCGTCCCGTGTCCGGAAGGGACTTTCCTTGGTGTGGAAGGCAAGCTTGGCGATACGGATATGAAGATCTCCTACCATTGTAACCGACTTTGTGTAACCCTAACCCTCTCCGGTGTCTATATAAACCGGAGGGTTTTAGTCCGTAGGACAACATACACATCAACAATCATACCATAGGCTAGCTTCTAGGGTTTAGCCTCCTCGATCTCGTGGTAGATCTACTCTTGTACTACCCATATCATCAATATTAATAAAGCAGGACATAGGGTTTTACCTCCATCGAGAGGGCCCGAACCTGGGTAAAACTTCATGTCCCTTGCCTCCTGTTACCATCCAGCCTAGATGCACAGTCCGGGACCCCCTACCCGAGATCCGCCGGTTTTGACACCGACAGTGGCCAAGGTAACCCTTCGCATCACGCAACAAGAGGTGAAGAGGCTCCTTCGCAAGCGGCAGGTAGTTGCCGGACAAGGTTGTCACTACAACGCCCTTCCACTGTTGGAGGGACGAGAACGACGACGACGACGGCGACGGCATGGGTCCCTCCAGCGGCGGTGGCGACGGAATGGATGGCTACGACGGTGTGATAACCCTCATGTATAGGGGATCGTTTGTAGCCTTTTTCGATAAATAAGAATGTCAAACCCAACGAGGAGCTAAAGGTAGAACAAATATTCCCTCAAGTTCTATCGACCACCGATACAACTCTACTCACACTTAACGTTTGCTTTACCTAGAACAAGAATGAAACTAGAAGTACTTTACGAGAGTAAAGCTACAATAAATTGCAAGATAATAAAAGTTAGTTGTTTAGTAGAAAGCTTTTGTCACACAAGAAAGTTATTTGTCCCTAGGCGATCGATAACTAGACCAGTAATCATTGTTGCATTTTTATATGAGGGAGAGGCATGAGCTAACATACTTTTCGTACTTGGATCATATGCACTTATGATTGGAACTCTAGCAAGCATCCGCAACTACCAAAGATCATTAAGGTAGAACCCAACCATAGCATTAAAGAGAGAGGGAGAGAGCCCCGCTCTTTCTTCTTCTTCCTTGGCCTCCCCCTAGATGGGAGAAGAGTTCCCCCTCTGGTCCATGGCCTCCATGGTGGCGGAGGGGCACTATGTTCTGAGATTGATGCTGCTATGACTTTGCTATGCTTAATGCTTATCACTAGAGCATGAGTGCCATGATTTCAGATTTGAATCTATTATGTTTTCATAAATATATGTGTGTTCTTTATCGTATCTTGCAAGTTATATGCACCTATTACAAGTTATGATCCGCATACCCCAAGGTGACAATAATTGGGATTCTTTTCAGTGGTTCCCGTAGTTTGAGGAGTTCATGTATTCACTAAGTGCTAATGCTTTGTTTCGGTTCTCTATTAAAAGTAGGCCTCAATATCCCTTAGTTTTCTTATGGACTCCGCTGCCACGAAAGGGTAGGACAAAAGATGTCATGCAAGTTCTTTTCCATAAGCACGTATGACTATATACAGAATACATGCCTACATTACATTGATGAATTGGAGCTAGTTCTATGTCGCTCTAGGTTATAACTGCTACATGATGAATATTATCCAACACAATTATCCATCGCTGATCCAATGCCTATGCGCTTTTCATATATTGATCTTTACTAAGTTACTTTCGATGTTGCTACTATTATGATCACTACAAAACTGCTATTGTTCCTGTTACTGTTAATATTGCTACTATTATCGCCACTATCAAATTTCCATACTACTTTGCTACTGATCACTTTGCTGCAGATATTAAGTATTTCAGGTGTGGTTGAATTGACAACTCAGTTGCTCGCTGTTGCTACTATTATGATCACTAAAAAACTGCTACTGTTCCCGTTACTGTTAATATTGCTATTGTTATTGCTACTATCAAATTTCCATACAACTTTGCTACTGATCACTTTGCTACAGATATTAAGTATTTCAGGTGTGGTTGAATTGACAACTCAGTTGCTAATACTTCTGAATATTCTTTGGATCCCCTTGTGTCGAATCTATAAATTTGGGTTAAATACTCTACCCTCGAAAAATGTTGCAATCCCATATACGTGTGGGTTATTAGTTACACGTTGCATAGAGGAGGAGAGAGTTGGTGATGACAGACGCAAAGTTGTTGGTATAGATCACTGTCGTGATGGTTCCCCCGGCGGCACTCCGGCGCCATCGGAAGAGAGGGGGATGGATCCTCCTCCTTCTTCTTCTTGCTTAGCCTCCACCCTAGATGGGAGGAGGGTTTCCCCTGTGGTCCTTGGCTGCCATGGCTCACAGAGGGCAGGAGCCCCTTCGAGATTGGATCTCTCTCTCTGATTCCGCGTCGTTATTTCTGGCCGAAATCCATTTCTTATATTCCCAGAGATCCGTAACTCCGATAGGGCTAAAATTTTAACATGATTTTTCCTAATATTACCTTTCTTGCGGCAAAAGAAGTGATCCAATCAACTTACGAGGGAGTCACAAGGCAACCCGACGCACTAACAACTTGATAGTTTTTGTCAGAGACCACCCTAATAAAAACGACTACTACACAATCAAAAGGGTGCAATCAAAAGGGGATAAATCTCAGGAAATTCATAATAGCATGATACGGTATAGCCCTTGGCGCCGGGAAGTATCCATACACTTCTTGAATCCTTAGTCAAGACATCACCGTGGAAGCAGAAAAATCGTTGCCATGGCAGCCATTTAAGAAAATGCTGACGTGGCCGTAATTCCAGAAATCGTTGCCGTCGCAACTTTCTTAAAAACTTTGTCGTGGCACCAATTTCACACATCGTTGCCATGGCGGCCATTCCAAAAAGGCTGTCGTAGCAAAAAAAATTGCAGCCCCTCCTCCCTGCGTCTTGTACAACCTCCTTGTGCCAAGGTCCTCCGTGCAAACTTGTCACCATCACCTGTAACCTGTAGGCCATCTCTACAGCTATTCTATTACATTAAAGTGACAATCCCGTGGCTCCAGCAATTTATGCCGTACTGTGACATACAAGTCACTTAATTAATTACATCACATAACCATCTCATACATAAACTCATTATTATTACGGAGGCTATACCACATCATATGTATCCTACAAAACCAAGTAAGGCGTCCTCTAATCGGTTTATCAAATTTTAATTATGAGGCTTCTAGGGTTTTCTAAGAACACAAACTATATACACCATCAAGGTGATAATTCTTGTTGCTAAATTAATTTCCGGTGTACGTGAGGGAAGAGACTTAATTAAGATCTCTAGTCCCACACTAAACTTTATCAATACGCATGACCCCCATGAAAATCGTACATCTTCATTGCCCTCTCATGTGTACGATAGTTGACTATTCGTGACTATGACGAAGCCCAAAGAACTGTTAGCTGATCAACAAACAGAGCCAGTCGATTGCCAGAACTTTTTATAAAGCTACATCATGTCGTCAATGAACTGAACCGAAGCAACACTTGAGGGAAGCAGAACAAGATCATCAAACCCTCACATCCTCATGTGATCTAAACCGAAACCTGCATCAACTCATAGAATCGCTCATGATGCCACTGTTGGAAAACAAAGTACAAAACAGAAAATTTTGTCCTACGATCAAATGAGGAACATTATGAAGATGCATTAGCGGTTTAGATCGTTACCAACTCTGAGTTGTAGTGGAAGAAGAGTCGGTGTAGATCGTACTTGAACACTCACAGACCGTCCACGGTAATCCCTTGAACCGCCCGCGACGATCCCTCTATCAAAAGACTGAAAGCACGACCTCTATATAGTTTGCAAGTGTACATGCTTCACGATTCGGCAGCGCTTCGCTGTCCAGAGCTAATCATTATTGGAAAATTAGAGGGAGAAGATTAGAGCCACACATGGCCTCTGATTATGAGGATTAGAGAGAACTAGATCTAACTCTAATTGGATCAACTAGGACTAGAACTAGAGAATTAGAGGAGGCTCCAAAACTTGTGTCTACAAGGGCCAAAATCCTCTAGTATATATAGGTTGAATGGAGAGGGAGGGCTGGCCAACTTGGGGAGGGTTTTTCCCTTCACTTGGGCTGGCCTAGGGGCTGATGGAGTCGAACTCCACCTCCCAATTCAGCCTCCCCCTTGGGCGTCTCCACTAATGGGCCTTAGGGCCCATTATCTCTCCCATTGACTATAAATAAATTCTAGGGGCCTCCTAATCATATTAGACCCCTTTATAATTTATATTTAAGTCCTCGAAAACAATTTCCACCTATATATCAATTCCTAGTATTACCCGATAAACCCCGAAACTCTTCTGGTGACTCCAAAACGCTTTCGGTTTCTTTCTTACTCCAATAGCACTCAACAAATCGTGATTCCCCTAAGCTTGCGACCATATAGGTTCGGTAAAATATAGACATGAATGAACCCCTTTTGTCCAATGATCAATAGCGAAACCGTGGATATCCATATTGATCCCTATGAACATAAGAATGACAGTTGAGTGAACCTTTGGTTATCGCATGCTATTTCTTTTGCTTCGCGATACTTTACAAAACCTGGGGTGAGATGAATCAGTATCATCTGGAGTCATCCTCGTGTTCACTATACCGGTCTCAACACTTCCTGTTTTGTTCTTCTTTCTCATTGGCATGTTTCGGCATCCCTGCGACCTAGTCACCTGTGTCTGGCCAGACTATAATGAATGATATCACACCGAGAGGGCTCTAAAAATATATCTCCATGCATGGTTTGAGGAGCAAATCCCACTCTTGAGCTATCGAGTCATTTGTCAAACTTATTGATATATTTGTATCGTTATGATCACCGTGTTATAGAGGGTGTTTGAGCAACCCAAAAATAAAATCATACGGTAAGAAGTGACTATGATACTCTCACGGTCTAAAGAACTAAAGCATACATTAACTCTCTATGTTATATTGGTTGACTTGTGACATATCATCTCAACGTATAACAATCAAGTTTTGGTCAATTCAATATGATCATTCTTCTAATGTCATATTATCAATATTGTTTTGGACTATCATTACACTTACAATATCCCAAGATTCAGAAAACATGATCACAAAAAACAACTTGAGCTAGTCGCAGAAACGACACTAGGAATCGGGTTTCACCATTTATCATTCCACACGGGCATATAAGTTTTCCACTGAATTGCACATTCCAATATCATAGCAATTATATCATAAAATATAAAATCTTAATTATAAACACGAAAATAAATAATACAATATTATTGCTTCAAGGGCATATTTCCAATAGTCACACGATAGTTCATGGAAACATTTCCACCCTAGATTTAGGCTTAATACAGATGATGTATAAGATCACAATATAATTTTTTAACTGTTCCCTTAGTGGTTGTTTGGATAGCAAGTATTAGTAATGGATTTATAGAAAACAAGTTTTTAGCCGGCTTTAGGCAAAATCTGTTTTACTTACTTTTTTGCGAATCTGTTTTACTTACTTTTTTGCGAAGGGTGGTTGCTTGTGCCATGCTGTTGGGCGATTGGGTGAACGGAGAAACTAGCCTTTTTCTCATAGTAATACATCAATTTTCTCCTATTGCAACGCACCGTCATATTTGTTGGTAGGATATGTGCTAAATGAATAAGTTAAGCTCTTGTGGTGTCTGGCGTGGGCTCACGATCGCGCAGTCGACCGTGTCCTCCCCAACGTCCACTATGGCCATCCTTACTTGGCGCGCGCGCCCGATCGCCACCGTCACAAGGGAACTCGCTGGCACGTGCGCCCAGGCTGCTAGGCGTTGGAGCGCTTTGCCGGGCTCGTGGACGCCGCCATGAGCCGCCACCTCCCTCCACAGCGCGGCCGCCATCGCCACGCGCAACGGAATGCGCAGCGCTGCAGCGACGAACTCGCTCCAAAGCGTGCGGAAGGCTCCGGCGGCACGCAGGCGCGTAGCCCCCTCATCCAGGCCTATCCACCTGGCCAAAAGTTAGAGCTCGGCCCTGCAGCGGCCGCGGGCGTCGCTGGGCGGCGAGACACGCGTTTGGCCGGCTGTGGCGACATGTAGGCGCGCAACCCAGGGGTCTAGGCCCATCGCATTGGCCGAAACCTCGGTGCGGGTGTGGTTGGGCTCGGGCGGGACATAGGCTGCGACGGCACCTAGGCGCGCAGCCCAGGGGTCCAGGCCCATCGCCCTAGCCGAAACCTCGGCGCGGATGTGGTTGGGCTCGGGCGGGACTGGCGTGCGGCGGGCTGCGGCGTCACCTAGGCACGCAGCCCAGGGGTCCAGGCCCATCGTCGTTGCCGAAACCTCAGCGCGGACGTGGCTGGGCTCGGGCGGTACGCGCGTCCGGCGGTGGCGGGACGCCAGGGAGTTGGCGCCGTGCACCTGGGCATCGCACGGCGCGCAGAGGAACGCGGCGTCGGCGTGGCAGTGCACGTCCGCCCCCGCGCCGCACAACGTGCAGCGCGGCTGCCTCGCACCAGTGGACAGCATCTCCGCGGGCGTGTGTACGTGCGACGGCTGCGCGTCGTTCTTTCTTCCTGCACCTGCAAGCAGGCAGGAGAGGAGACACGCGGTGGACGACGAGGAGGCAGCTAGCTAGCGTGGTGCGGGTGCGGGTGCTTTTGCTTGATTCCCCTCGCCCCGGGCGGCGCGTATTTGAAGAGGAGGATAGGGATCCCCGGCGTACGCGGGTGCAAAAGGAGGCGACGCGCCGCCCTTGTTTGGTCTGGCGAGGACGTGGACGAAAAAGGGCTGCCTGGGCGATTCACATGCCAATTGCCAAGCAACAATCGGCAACGTTAACGGACGGAAAAAAATAATATCCTGTATAAGATTCTTTTTCCCTAACAACCATCGTGTGGCGCTGCACCTGCACATGCAGGATGATGCCTACGTCCTGAGACTAGTACTACGTGACTATTCTTATTTTGAGAAAGCTAGATATTATAATCCGACACTAGATATTCTAGTCCGTGAGAGCTAGGGAACTTGTGCAGCATTTTCGCACCTTGCCGGACTCGGTTGGGGGAAAATTAATAAATCCCAAAAAACAGGACTTCTTCCTACGAGTACATAACGGATGGTCTCTAAGTATCCGTGAAATTTCATTAACTAAAATGATGTTTTTTTAGAAACCTCATCTTATTTTTTCAACAACACAGTTTGAAGAAATGGTTACAATATCGTTTGAAATACCGAACCACACATGTATACTAAAATCAAGAGATAAACAAAATTTAGCCAAACTGCCAGCTTCATAATTTCTACATCTTGACTCATGGATAAGACACAATCTTGAAAATCCCTTCTTTTATCATTAGAGCATCTTCGGCCACGGGCATCAGATCCGACCCGTCATACGCCCGTGGACGTGCCTAAAAGCGTCCGCGGACAATGATCAAGCATCCCTCAAATTTCCTTGTCTGCAACCGAATACCTCATATTTCAAACATTAAATCCATACAAAGCATGAAAAAGGAAAAAACCCACATACTACGTACATCAACTAAAACCTATGCCACAATATCATTCTTGTGGGAGATGTCCATGATCCCCGTGTCGAGCGCTGCACTTGCACAAGAGGGTGAGCCGCCAACTGGACATGTCTATGTCCCTAGACTAGACTTTCAAACTACTCCTACTATACGTGACTGGCATCTAGCGGCCACTAACTGAATTTTGGTGTGGTTTTGCCTGCTAGATATTCTAGTCCGTTAGAGCTAGCAGAACAAAGTGCAGCATTTTCGCACCTTGCCGGGGTCCGTTGGTTCCTCCTCGACACCAGGAGCATGGCTGGCGGGGTCAATTAGTTGGGGTGGAACCAGACCGCTGGAGTTTGGAAGCTATGGGTAGATCGAAATGGAATCACGATTTAGAAACGGAAACAACCAAGTGGGGAACGAGATGCCCGCTGCTTTGAGATTCGTATTGCCAGCTGTCAACACAGGGGAAAGGGTCTCTTGTTTAGTTGGGTACGACTAGGTCGCATAGGATTTTTTTTTTCTTCTAGCGCCCACTATCTGAATTTTGGTCAAGCTAGATATTCTAGTCTGACACTAGATATTCTAGTCCGTGAGAGCTAGCAGAATGAGTGCAGCATTTTCACACCTTGCCGGGCTTCATTGGGGAAAAAATCCCCAAAAATAGTACATAATGGATGGTCTCTATGTACCTGTAAAAATTCATTAACTAATATGATGTTTTCTCTAGAAACCTCGTCTTATTTATTCAACAAAGTTTGGAGGAATGGTTACAATATCGTGTGAAACACCGAACCACACGTGTATTGAAATCTAGAGATAAAGATAATTTGGCTAAACTGTCGGCTTCATATTTTCTACATCTTGACTCATGAATAATACAACAATCTTGAAAATCCCTTCTTGTATCATTAGAGCATCTACAACCGCGGACATCAGATCCGGCCCTCTCGTACGCCCGTGGACGTGCCTAGAAGCGTCTACGGGCAGCGAACGGGCAACCCTCAAATTTCCTTGTCTCTTGTCTGCATCTGAATACCTCATATTTCAAACCTTAAATCCATACAAAGCATGTAAAAAGGAAAACCTACGTACTATGTAGATCAACTAAAACCTACACCACACTATCATTCTCGTCGGAGATGTCCATGATCTCCGTGTCGGGCTCCGGGTATATCGGCGACAGCCGTAACTCCGGCTCCTCCGGCTCTGCCTCCGCGTCGCCCTCCACCTCCTCCTCCGCTTCTAGTTTGGCAAAATGCTCTTAGATCTCCGCATGTTCTTGTCGGATGAAGCGTCAGTTGGTCTCCACATAGGCCTTATCCTGGATGGACTCCAAGATGTTGCTCTACTCTGTCATCTCCGCTGCTTGGGCAACCTCGAACAACTGTGGCTCCGCCGCATCCTCCTCTTACTGATCTGCCCCCTTCATGGGTGGTTGCTGCTGCGCCTCCCCTTCCAGCTACGGATCCCCCTTCTCTTCCTCCTCCTCCTCTTTATCCTCCTCTGGCTCCATCGAATCTAGAGGTAGACCGACTGCAATCCGGGTGATGCGCCAAGCCCGGATCTCCTCGAGAGCTGGAGGCGTCGCTCCAGCGTCAGCATCACATACGTGGTCACCCTCTATTGGGCCATGGTGAGCTTGAATGGCAAGAAGAGAGGGAGGCACAAAGGGAGAAGAGTGGATTTGGCTCGGGTTGACGGCGCGAAGAGGAAGCGGATGTGGCTAGGACCGAGGGTCGATATCCGGCTTAAATAGCTAGACTTTGGCCCTCGGGTGGCAAGCCGGAGTGGCGCCACACGATGTTCACACCCCCCCGGAGGAGTCGACCATCAGACTGTTGGATTTCATCCGGGCGGCCCCATACCTGCCTAGATTTGTGCTGGATATGACAGGCGCCGGTCAACCCCGACGTTTGAGACCGGTTTGGGGCGTCTGGGTGAGTCAGGTTTTTTACCTGGTCAGTGATCTGGCCGCCCGCCTGGGCGTTTGAGGCGGGTATGAGGCACCCAACAGTAGTGCTATTAGCTTCTTTGATCACCGCGGCAAGGGCTCCTCCCATATTCTCTTCAATATCTTAAATTACCGATTTACAATTAGATATAAGAACTCGAGATGGCACTAGGTCAAGAGCAAGCACATGTGCCTCCCGGTACCCATCGCTTCAAGTGTAGGGACATCCATGACACCATTGACAGTAATGGAAGATGGTCCCATATGGTTTTTACCGACAAACTGCATCAACCCCCCCCCCCTCCGCGCGCGCGTGTGCTGATTGTCCCTACTAACAGCACCATATGCATTAATTTTGAAGACACCTTGACAACGCCGACCCTCAAACAGCCTACATACACCCGGACGGCGCGGTCCAGACATGATTTTCCATCCAACATGGTCCTATAGCGGTCTGCTCGGCGGTCCGAACGCACCTTTTCTCGCAAATCGGAGACAAAGTGGGGGGTGCGAGTGTCTAGACTGCTGCCACATCCGCTTCTGACTACCTTGACCCATTCAAAAATGCCACCCGCACTTTCCATCAAACGCACGCGCCAATTGCCACGCTACAGTCATGTCAGCCCAGAGCATGCAGCGGCTCGATAAAAAGGTGCTGCCACCTGCGATCACGAAGGCGCGTGGCCGCATCCTCCACTACCTTGGAGGAGGAGGTTACGACGGTGCCTCGGGCTCGAGGGTCTTCTTATCCAAGGAGGAGCGCACAGCAAGGCAGCATGCACGGTACGACCGACGCAATGCCGGTCATCGCTCCGTGTTCGCCAAGAACGGCGTGGCACCGGAATGGGTCCAGAATGACCCGAACCTCACCGCTTCGTGGGCGCTCGATCGCTCTGTCACCACCACGGAGACGGCCGCTCGCCAAGATCAGCGGGGACTGGTCTCTTAGCGACTGTCCTCCAACGTCGGATGGGGCAAAGCTACCGCTAGGGCTCCGCCGGCGCCGGCGATAGTGGCACAGGCGGCCATCCGCACCGCGCAACAGAAGGCGGAGCGGCTCCTCCGCGAGCAGCAGGCATCCACCACACAAGGCTGCCGCGGCCCTCCACGTCCTTCCGCTGCTGGAGGGACAACATCGATGACAACGACGACACGGGTCCCTCCAGCGGCAACGGCGACGGCAGTGCGGCAAGATAGAGCGACCACGCGTACGAGGTGGTTGTCCGATATAGGGATTGGTTTTTTTATGGTTTTTAGTTAAACTGTCGAAACATCATCCGTTTATGTAAATTATATCCTAACTTTAACAAAATCCGCAGTGTTTGCATGAATTTCATCCGGTTTAGTTGAACCGTGTTTGAAATGTACACTGGTAGTGTTGGATGACAGTCTCCCACATTCGTGTTCACGGATTGACCCCCCTGTTCGTGAACGGATGCTGGATAGAATTTACACGTCAGCGTTGGAGATGTCCTGACCCCCGAGCAGCAAACAACAAACATCCTTTTGCTTTTGGGGAGTTGATCAAGATCAGCCAGGAAACTATTAACAAACAAATGAGTTGAAAATGGAGGCTGAAAAATATTTTCGTGGATCGCCTTACGCCCAAAGAGTCACAACAACTAATACTATGATGTATTATAGACAAAAAGACAAAAACTAGCCCAAGAACAACAAAAGTCAAGCCCACCTTGGTTCATGTATTTATCTTTTTTGTATGCATCACATTAAATATGTATATTGATTAAACTTCATACATAAATACTACACATATATGTATGCACATACAAAAAAAATCAAAAAAAAATTGAGCCATAAAGAACTTTTCTTTACCGTCTTCCTTGAATCGTATCCAGCGAAACGACTTTCTGCTAGTAGAGCCGCATACGAGCGTGAGCATCTTAACAACATCTCTGGAGGCCATTCTACAACTGTTACCTCTCATGAGAAAGCCTGCATACATTGTGCATCAATCGATACGAGGTGGGTGTAATCCTCCTTTTTAAAAGCGAACAACAGGCTTTAAGGAACTTTATGAGAGAGTAAGATGTGCCGGATATTAATAAGAGAAAAGTATGTTTTGGTCCTTTAAGTTTCTCAAAAATATAGATTTGGTCCCTTAAGATTTTTTTGGTAGATATTTGGTCCTTCAAGTCTTAAAACCGTATAAGTTTCATCCAAACCAGATTTTGATCGGGTTTGACCATGTTAACCGGATTTTACCGATGAACAGTAAATTAAAAAAAATCAGTATATTTTTAATTTGTTTGACCGGTGACCATGTTGACCAGGTTTGACCGATGAACTTGGTCAACATGGTCAAAACATGCTTAACGTGCTTAAAATCTGGCTTTTGACCAAACTTATCTGATTTTGATACTTGAAGAATTAAATGTCTACCAAAAAATTTGAAGGAACCAAGTCTATACTTTTGAAGAACTTGAGGGACCATAAACCTATTTTTCTCTATTATTAATAAAGTGATTGTAAAAAACAGAGATCAATTGGTTGATGCGTGGTGCCCTGTTGGGTACACCTTGACGTATATTTATATTACAGAGATGCAGCGATTGTTTACAGATTGAGGCGGTGCCGTACAGGTCCGTATACACGATGGAATCCAAGTCCTAGTCCAAGTCCTAGTCGTCTGCACATACCTATTCTAACACACCCCCTTAATCATAGCTTATCTAAGTTAAGATTGCGTTTGAATACTTCTAATTGTCTAGTAGCAAGTGCTTTCGTGAAGCCATCCGCTACCTGATCACCGGAAGGAATGAATCTAATCTCAAGAAGCTTGTCTGCAACTCTCTCTCTAACAAAGTGATAGTCAACCTCAATGTGTTTAGTCCGAGCATGAAATATTGGATTAGCTGAGAGATATGTTGCTCCAAGATTATCACACCATAGACATGCGGCCCTAGGTTGATTGACTCCGAGCTCCTTGAGAAGTGTTTGGATCCAAATGATTTCGGCTGTCGCATTGGCTAGGGATTTGTACTCTGCTTCTGTGCTTGACCTCGAGACTGTTGCCTGCTTTCGAGCACTCCAAGAAACAAGATTGTCACCAAAATATACAGCAAAACCTCCTGTGGATCGACGATCATCAGGATTACCAGCCCAGTCTGCATCTGAGAAGGCGCTCACAAGAGTAGACTTCGACTTTGTAATGTTTAGTCCTACTCCAATCGTACCTTTGATGTATCGTAGAATTCGCTTAACTGCAGTCCAGTGTGTACTAGTGGGTGAATGAAGAAACTGGCAAACCTTGTTCACAGCAAAAGCAATATCCGGTCTTGTCAAGGTCAAGTACTGCAATGCTCCCACTATACTTCTGTATCTAGTTCCATCCTCATCACCTAGCTGATCACCATCTTCGGCTGACAACTTTTCTGAAACTGAGAGTGGTGTATCCAACGGTTTGCAATGTTGCATTGCAACTCGTTTGAGGATATCATTCGCATATTTCTCTTGTGTCAACAATATTCCGTTATTTTTCCTTTTCACCTCAATGCCAAGAAAATAATGGAGATTTCCAAATCTTTGAGAGCAAAGTCACATAGAAGATCTTTGAGCAAGGCTTCCACTGCAGAATCGGATGAACTCACAACTATGATGTCATCCACATAGATAAGAAGATACATTGAAACTCCACCTCGCTTGAAGAAGAACAATGATGTGTCCGCCCGTGAAGAGGAAAATCCCAAAGCCAATAGTTTCGAGCTGAGTCTAGCAAACCACGCCCGAGGAGCTTGTTTCAGACCATATAGAGCTTTATCCAATTTACACACATATTGCCTCTTGGTTGGATCTTCATATCCTGGAGGTTGCTTCATGTACACATTCTCTTCTAGAACACCATGAAGGAACGCGTTCTTCACATCTAGCTGACGAAGACACCAATTGTTGGACACAGCCAAAGCAAGAACTAACCAAATTGTTGCCGCTTTGACAACCGGACTAAAAGGATCTTCATAATCTATCCCATATCTCTGCTTGAATCCCTTGGCAACAAGACGTGCTTTGTATCTATCAATCTCTCCGTTGGATTTCCTTTTTATTTTGTAGACCCACTTGCAGTCTATGATATTTGTACCCTTCTGAGCTGGCACAAGATGCCATGTATTATTATTTTCTATCAACGCAGAATATTCCTCGTCCATAGCTTCTTTTCAGTTTTTATCATGAAGAGCTTCGGTCAGATTATTTGGCTCACCTGTCGTACACAATTTGCACCATCGAACTCGTCCATCTGTGATAATCTTGGGTCTGAAAATATTATTGCGTGAGCGGGTCAAAGCACGATCCGGAACAGAAGATTGCTGCACTGTTTGCTGAACAGGAGAAGATCCAGGCTGCTGCACTATTTGTTGAACAGGGGAAGCCACAGAAGATCCATCGTTGTTGTCACCTGAGGACGGTTCGTTGGCTGATGATCCCGAAAAGGAAGCAGTTGAGGGCGTCTGTTGGCCTTGTGCGGGAGATGCACTCGTTCCATGCATAGAAGACCGAGGCACATGCGTCTCTGATTGGGCACGAGCCACATGCTTCCCACGGGTGGGCGTGCTCGCTTCGGCGCCTGAAGAAGAGGACCCGCGTGCACCACATGGCGGCTGGGAACTGGAGATCGGCTCGCCATGCTGGCCCGCGGAAGGAGCGGGTCCCGACGCCGTAGAACCTGCAGATGGGCGCGGCCCGCTGCAGTCCGCCTCGTGCCCTGCGCCATCGGCTGCACACATAAAATCAGAGCCACCAGAGGTGTTTTGCACCAAATTTTGCCTCTGATGTTCATGTTCCTGAGTACTGTCAACACAAGCATCAGGTTCATTAGTAGGATTAGTTACATGATCATGCAAATCATCACCCCCTTGATCAATACTCGTAGAATTCTCAAGGTTTGGAGGCAAAAGTAGAATTTCGGCTCTAAGACGTGCTCCGGCATTGGGATGAAGTTGCGAGAAAGGGAACACAGACTCGTCAAAAATAACATCACGCGAGATATATATACGACCGGAGGAAATGTCAAGACATTTGTATCCCTTGTGTTTGTTACTGTAGCCTAGGAATGCACACTGAATAGAACGAAAAGCTAATTTGCGAGTGTTATATGGTCGAAGATTAGGTCAACATGCATAACCAAAAACACGAAGAGATGAATACTCAGGTTTTTCATTGAAGAGTCGTTCAAGCGGGGAAATCATATTGATGACACGACTAGGAACACGATTAATAAGATAGACAGCGGAAAGAAACGCTTCATCCCAGAATTTAAGAGGCATGGAAGCATGAGCAAGCAATGCAAGCCTAACTTCAACAATATGACGATGCTTTCTCTCAGCAGAACCGTTTTGTTGGTGTGCATGTGGACACGAAACATGATGAGTGATGCCAATACGTTGGAAAAAGTAGTTGAGTTTGTGATACTCACCACCCCAATCCGTTTGCATGGCTATGATTTTGGTGTTAAAAATGCGCTCAACTAATCGTTGAGAATCATGAAAGCATTGGAATACATCAGATTTATTTCGCAAGAGATATATCCAAGTACATTTACTATAATCACCAATAAAACTTACATAGTATTTATTTCGACCAACAGACTCGGGTGCTTGACCCCAAACATCAGAGAAAACAAGCTCTAAAGGAGCACTAGATATACTCGAAGACCTAGGATACGAAAGTTGGTGACTTTTAGCCTTTTGGCATGAATCACACACAGACTCACTACTGGACTCATTGGAACATGGCAAATTAAAATTCCTAAGAATTTGTTTGACTATTGGAGAGGCTGGATGACCAAGGCGATCATGCCACCTTGTCAATGACGGTCTTGAAGCACCAAAGACTTGACTAACTTGACTATTGGAGAAGGGAGACGACTCTGCTCACATCGGCCGCTTAGAAGGATTGCCTTCGTTGCTGGGTCCTTTACAAAAAAAGAATGAGGGTGAATTTCCACAATGGTATTATTATCAGAAGCAAAACGACTTGCCGAAACTAGGCTTTTAGTGGCTTGGGGAACATGAAGTACATCGTTAAGATGAAATTTTCGAGTATGATCAAAAGAATTGATGACTGCATGACCGATGTGACTAATAGCCATACCTGCACCATTAGCTGCATGAACTTGTTCAGGACCATTGTAGCGCTCGCGTGTCGTCAGCCTGTCGAGCTCCCCTATAATATGATCGGTTGCTCCGGTGTCAAAGTACCAATTTGAGTCAGCTCCATACGAAGTAGTGGCTGCTCCACCATATCTCTCTTCGGTGACATACTCTGGGTCAAACCTATGCCAACACTTATGAGCTGGATGCCCAACCTTGCCACAGATCTGGCAGGTAGGATTTTCACCATGGGGAAAATTTGCTCCACCTCCTGATCGTCCTCCGCCACGATTATTGTTGGGGTAGCTATTGTTGCCATAGTTATGGCTGCTGTTACTGTAGTTGTTGTAGCCGCCGCGGTTGTTGTTGCCGTAGCCACCGCGGTTCCCGCCACCATTGCTTCTGCCGCCTCGATTTCCCTTGCCGCGTCCTCCTCGTGCAGCTAGGTTCACGGAAGAGTTGTACTGTTGTGACCCAGAATTCTGAGACTCCAGGCGTGCTTCAAAGGCAAGAAACTGAGCATAAATTTCGCTCAGGGAATAGGCGTCGGTTCTTGCGGCAATGGAGGAGACAAAAGGATTGTATTCTACGTCTAATCCTGCAAGAATTTGAGAGATGAGATCGTCGTCTTCGATCTTCTTCCCTGCTGCTGTGAGTTCATCGGCAATGCCTCGCATCTTTGTGAAGTATGTTGTGGCAGTCATCTCGTTCTTTCGAGTGCCAGCGAACTGGGTCCGGAGTTGGATAATCCGTGACCGAGAGACAGAGGAGTACATCTCCTCAAGAGCTGTCCAGACCTGAGCGGAAGTCCTCATAGAGACGACTTGAGTGAGTACTTCACGGGAGAGAGAGGTCAGCAGCGATCCAAGAACTTGCTGGTCTTGGGCTACCCAGCGAGCGTACTCGGGGTTTGGCACCGTCTCCGTGCCTGATTTGTGAGCCTTCTGGACATCAATGGTCTTGGCCGGGACTTCAATTGTGCCGTCGAGGTATCCATCAAGCTGTGCTCCTCGAATTGGGGGTAGAACTGTTGGAAAATTAGGCAAGTTCATGATTAATTCCAGTAAATAATTCATGACTAGAAGAGATACTAGCATGCAAAAATCTAGCAAACTAGAAGAACAGCAAGACATGCATAACAGCAGCAAACACGTAACAGTAGCTGTAGAAACAGACATGAACCGAGGATGTTGGACGTACTGATCGTTAGCTATTATGGGTGCGACAGTGTTGATGACGATGTTGGCGACGATCTGCTGCTGACGGCGATGAATACGACGATGAGTAGCACCGCCCGACTTGGACGGAAGACGACCCGTGATGAGGAATTTGAGCAGTCGCGCATAGCGCTTCCCAAAAACCTAATTCGTCCTCTCCCGGTGCAGGATCGCAAAGACGAACGGTTCCGGAGACCTGCTCTCCCACGCGCCGATGCACGCCGGCGTTTGGGATGGAGTAGACTACGATGGCGGCGCAAGTTGTGAGATGAGGCAAAACCCTAGGTATTTTTCGGTGTATATCTGGCCGTAGCCGGTAGCTGTATATATATTAGGACCAGAGGCGGTATTGTGTCGCGACCACAATCCCAAACCGACTCGGTTTCTAATTCGTACACTTACCGGACAAGAAATTAAAAAACTTGTCTGCCAAGACATAAAAATAAAACGGCAAAAGGAAGCTGCGCTCCTGCAAGGAGACGGACCGGATTTCGGCGGACCATTCACGCGTATGTCGCATGTACGCCTCGCCTCGCCTCGCCTCGCCTCGCCTCGCCTCGCCTCGCCACGCCACGCCACGCCACGGCCCGGCCCGGCCAGGCCAGGCCAGGCGAGGCGAGCGAGCGCGCGCGTGTGGTTTTCCCTTTCTCTTCTCACACATCACTTAGAGTGGTAGAGAGAACCCACTATATAAAGAGGTCCAACTCTTCTTCAACTTCCAAGGTGGGACTAAACTTAGCACCACCACTTGCCATTTTACACATGGGCTTTGAGATTTCAGAAATTGCTATGGGCCTAGCCCATTAATTCTAACAATCCCCCACCAGATCTCAAATACCCATTTAGAGATTTGCCTTCTCTCACCACTTGTTTAATATACCAGTGTTTCAGCAGAGACTGTTAAGTTGAACTTCTGCCTAGAACTTTAAGCTACATCCATTCACAACTTGACAATGGACTATGCCTTGAATTGCTAGTTTTGTGTGAACAGGTTTCACTCAAAGTCTTAACCAGTACCTGACCGTCAGTAGGCTACCCCGCGGTTTGGAGCTTATACGTCATACTCCCTGGTCTCTTCGTGAGTTTACTAGAGATCACCCAAATCTCATAGACTGCGACGTTTACAGTCAGAACTCATATAGGTGTGTTCTTTCAAGACTGCTCTGTAGGACAACATCTTTGCTAATTATAGCCAATAGAACCACATTAAGGCATGTTGCCGACCTGCCTTACAGATCTGAGCCTTACAGCTCTGAGAGTTTTGCATCTTCACTTGGAGACGATCATAAGTTATTACTCTCCTCAGTTAACCAATAGCTTGTTCTTCCCAGATCCTAATTCACGGGATCTCCGATCACAAAGGTTGGGTTACTACTATGGTGTAACATCTATGGGTCTCATACCCATCTCCCTCGATGCAATATCTATCACATTTCGTGATAGTCCCTTTGTAAAGGGATCTGCTAGGTTTTTGTCTGTTTGTATATACGTAACAGTTATTACTCCGGAGTTTCTCAACTTCCTGACGGACTTCAAACGTCTTTTCACGTGTCTTGATGACTTTGCATTATCTTTAGAATTTTTCACTTTAGCGATAACCGTTTGGTTATCACAATTCATAAGAATAGCCGGTACAGGTTTTTCAACAACCGGCAAGTCCATCAAGAGCTCACGCAGCCATTCTGCCTCAACAGTAGCTGTGTCCAAAGCAGTTAATTCTGCTTCCATAGTTGACCTCGTCAATATGGTTTGCTTGCAAGACCTCCATGACACTGCGCCACCACCATGTGTAAATACATACCCACTTGTTGCGTAAAGTACATCAACATCGGAGATCCAATTTGAATCACTATATCCTTCTAGCACAGCAGGATGCCCTGAATAAGTAATTCCGTAACTCATAGTACCTCTCAGATAACGCAAGACCCTTTCTAGTGCATGCCAATGATCATCACCCGGGTTGGACATGAACCTACTCAGTTTGCTCACAGCAAAAGAGATATCGGGTCTTGTAGCGCTAGCTAAGTACATGAGTGAACCGACAATTTGAGAGTATCTTAATTGATCTCTCGTTTCTTTCTTGTTCTTTCTGAGTGTCACGCTGGGATCATAAGGTGTTGGAGAAGGCTTGCTATCCATAAAACTGAATCGGTTCAAGACCTTCTCAACATAGTGAGATTGCGTTAATGTAATCCCACTCTCATCCTTAATAAGTTTGATGTTTAGAATTACATCGGCTTCTCCCAGATCTTTCATGTCAAAACTTTTTGATAGAAAAGACTTGACCTCATTAATTGCATTAATGTTTGTACCAAAGATCAGTATGTCGTCCACATACAAACATAATATGACACTATTGCCCCCACCATGGCTATAGTAAACACACCTATCAGCCTCGTTAATGACAAATCCTGCAGAAGTCAAAGTTCTTTCAAACTTCTCATGCCATTGCTTAGGTGCCTATTTCAGACCATACAAAGATTTTAACAACTTGCACACCTTTCTCTCTTCACCCTTTACCACAAACCCGTCAGGCTGATCCATATAGATCTCCTCTTCCAACTCTCCATTGAGAAAAGCTGTCTTTACATCCATTTGATGAATGGTAAGACCATAAGAGGCAGCCAAGGAAAGTAACACTCGAATGGTGGTCATTCTAGCAACAGGTGAATAGGTGTCAAAGTAATCTTCGCCTTCTTTCTGAGTGTAGCCCTTGGCCACTAGCCGCGCCTTGTATTTATCAATAGTACCATCAGGCTTTAGCTTCTTTTTGAACACCCACTTACAACCCACAGGTTTACAACCATATGGTCTATCAGTTAGTCCCCAAGTTCCATTAGAAAGAATTGAGTCCATCTCATTATGAACAGCTTCTTTCCAATCATCTACATCCGGAGATGCATATGCTTCTGCAATCGTCTTGGGTGTGTCGTCCACAAGGTATACAATGAAATCATCACCAAAGGATTTTGCAATCCTTTGTCTCTTGTTCCTTCTAGGAACTTCATTGTTATCCTTCTCAAGGACTTCCTCATGTGATTGTTCGAAATATTCATCAGTTGTACTAGATTCAGGAATTATCTCAGAAGAAAATCTAGCAATGCTATGCATATCTTTCATAGGAAATATGTTCTCAAAAAATGTTGCATCACGAGATTCCATTATAGTATCAACATGCATATCAGGTACTTCAGATTTTACCACTAAAAACCTATAAGCAATGCTCCGTTGAGCATACCCTAGAAAGACACAATCAACTGTCTTTGGTCCAAGTTTACGTTTCTTAGGAATAGGAATATTGACCTTTGCCAAACATCCCCAAGTGCGCAAATAAGAAAGTGATGGTTTTCTCCCAACCCACTCCTCATAAGGGGTTTTCTCTTTATTATTGTTGGGAACTCTATTCAGGACATGAAATGAAGTCAATAGAGCCTCGCCCACCATGCCTTAGATAAACCAGCAGTGTCTAACATGGCATTCACCAAGTCAGTCAATGTGCGGTTTTTCCTCTCGGCCACTCCATTTGATTGAGGTGAATAGGGAGGCGTCCTCTCATGAATAATACCATGTTCCTCACAAAATTCATCAAAAACTTTTGGAAAATACTCTCCACCACGATCGGACCTAAGACGCTTGATCTTTCTCTCTAGTTGATTTTCTACTTCAGCTTTATAGATTTTAAAGTAGTCTAATGCTTCATCTTTAGTTTGCAACAAATAAACATAGCAAAATCTAGTCGCATCATCAATCAAAGTCATGAAATATCTCTTTCCACCTTTTGTCAACACACCATTCATCTCACAAAGATCAGAATGTATGAGTTCTAGAGGTGCCAAGTTTCTCTCCTCGGCAGCCTTATGAGGCTTTCGAGGTTGCTTAGATTGCACACAACTATGGCACTTAGAACCTTTGGCAACTGTGAAGTTCGGAATTAAACTCATGCTGGATAGCCGAGACATTAAACCAAAATTAATATGACATAAACGAGAGTGCCAAATACTTGCATCATCATTAACACTAGCACAAATTTGGTTTATTGACTTATTGCAAAAATCTGAAAGAGAAAAGCGGAACAAGCCTCCGCACTCATAGCCTTTTCCTATAAATTGTCCAAATCTTGACACGATTACTTTTTTGGACTCTAAAACTACCTTAAATCCATCTCGACATAGAAGGGAGCTGCTAACTAGATTCTTGTTCATAGTAGGGACATGTTGCACGTTCCTTAGTTGCACGATCTTTCCCGAAGTAAACTTCAGATCCACCGTGCCAATGCCACGAACAGAAGCATGTGACCCATTCCCCATTAGGACGGAAGAATCCCTTGCGACCTGATAAGAAGTAAACAGGGAGATGTCAGCACACACATGAACGTTAGCACCCGAATCAATCCACCACGAAGATGATTGAAATACTGAAAGCACAATAGGTAAATTACCATACCCATCAGTATTGCTAGCGGTCACCATGTTGACAGTCTTGGAGCTTGTTTTCCCTCTGCGGTCTGCACGTTCAGGGCATTCCATGGAAAAGTGTCCAGGCTTCCCACAGGCGTAGCACTCTAGCTCAGCCTTGTTGAACTTCTTCTTCTTGAAGGTAGTAGTCTTGGTAGGCTTGTTGAAAATAGGTTTGTTCTTCCCTTTGTTCTTGTTCTGTGGGTACCTCTGCACCATGTTAGCAGTAGGCTGAACCTCACCTCCTTTTTCAGTGGTATCTTTAGCCCGAGCTTTTTCTTCAACATCAAGAGATGCAATCAGATTTTCAACTGATATCTTCTGTCTCTTATGCTTCAGAGTTGTGGCGAAATTCCTCCATGAAGGAGGCAACTTTGCAATCATGCACCCAGCCACGAATTTGTCGGGTAGAACACATTTAAGGAGTTCAAGTTCCTTCACAATGCACTGTATCTCATGAGCTTGTTCAACCACAGAACGGTTATTCACCATCTTGTAGTCATGAAAACTCTCCATGATGTACAGTTCACTGCCTGCATCTGTTGCACCGAATTTTGCATTCAGTGCATCCCACAGAATTTTTCCGTCGTTTATGTGCATGTACACATCACACAGACGGTCAGCAAGAACACTCAGAATGCATCCCACAAACATAGTATTGGCTTCCTGGAATTTTCTCCGATCTTCGTCGGTCATTCCCTCTGGAGCACCAACACTAGCGTGGAAAACTTTCAGAGCAGTAAGCCAGAGCGTGGTCTTCACCTGCCACCTCTTAAAGTGCACACCGGTAAACTTATCCGGCCTCAGTGCATCAGTGAATCCAACCATAGTTAACTCAGGAAATTGCCTATAATTAGGTTTTTGGATTGTTGGAAAATTAGGCAAGTTCATGATTAATTCCAGTAAATAATCCATGACTAGAAGAGATAGTAGCATGCAAAAATCTAGCAAACTAGAAAAACAGCAAGACATGCATAACAGCAGCAAACACATAACAGTAGCTGTAGAAACAGACATGAACCGAGGATGTTGGACGTATTGATCGTTAGCTATTATGGGTGCGACAGTGTTGATGACGATGTTGGCGACGATCTGCTGCTGACGGCGATGAATACGACGATGAGTAGCACCGCCCGACTTGGACGGAAGACGACCCGTGATGACGAATTTGAGCAGTCGCGCACAGCGCTTCCCAAAAACCTAATTCGTCCTCTCCCAGTGCAGGATCGCAAAGATGAACGGTTCCGGAGACCTGCTCTCCCACGCGCCGATGCACGCCGGCGTTTGGGATGGAGTAGACTACGATGGCGGCGCAAGTTGTGAGATGAGGCAAAACCCTAGGTGTTTTTCGGTGTATATCTGGCCGCAGCCGGTAGCTGTATATATATTAGGACCAGAGGCGGTATTGTGTCGCGACCACAATCCCAAACCGACTCGGTTTCTAATTCGTATACTTACCGGACAAGAAATCAAAAAACGAGGCGAGCGAGCGCGCGCGTGTGGTTTTCCCTTTCTCTTCTCACACATCACTTAGAGTGGTAGAGAGAACCCACTATATAAAAAGGTCCAACTCTTCTTCAACTTCCAAGGTGGGACTAAACTTAGCACCACCACTTGCCATTTTACACATGGGCTTTGAGATTTCAGAAATTGCTATGGGCCTTGCCCATTAATTCTAACAAGAACCGTCGCCTTCCATAGAAGGAAGTTGTCGCGGCCGAGCTTCTCACGGGCGGTGTCGCCAAACGTCGCCATGGGCTGGCTGATCGAGGAAGAAGCACCGGAGGAACGGCCGAAGGGAACGATAGACATCTACTCCCTCCGTTCCAAATTACTTGTCTTAGATTTGTCTAGATACGGAGGTATCTAGCATTAAAATGAGTGTAGATACATTCGTATGTAGACAAATCCAAGACAAGTAATTCGAAACGGAGGGAGTAGATATGATTTAGAAGAGAAGGCTCTGAAACCATGTAAAAAACAGAGATGGATTGGTTGATGCGTGGTGCCCTGTTGGGTACACCTTGACGTATATTTATATTACAGAGATGCAGCGATTGTTTACAGATTGAGGCGGTGCCGTACAGGTCCGTATACACCATGGAATCCAAGTCCTAGTCCAAGTCCTAGTCGTCTGCACATACCTATTCTAACAGTGATATCTATTTACAACTGACTACTATACATGTTATGCTACCTATAAGATCAAATATAGATAACATGACAAGAACAAATAGCAAGCAGCTGGCTACACTAGTGAGCATGCTCTAACGAACGTCGGAGCCGCCACGCAGGGTGGAGACAATGATGAAGCCGGCAAACAGTATAACGTAATGCGCAGCCCTGAATAGAAGCAGGTTGAAGACGAAAGCACCCACGACTGGATACTGCTGGCTGATACGCCTGCGGACGACACCACCTTGGCGTCCTCTGAAGCCACATTGCCACAGGAACTTGCACATTATGAGGTGCGACACCGGAGGGCTGACGAAGGCGGAGAGCACGATGAAGAGCACGACGAGGACGAGATTCACGACGAAGACCCTGATGTCGTAGACCCCCGTGGTGCTCGTCACGGCTGCTATGGCCGCGTAGAACGCCAGGAGCATGCTGATCAGGGACGCCCATATGCAATGCAGCGCCGCCGCGAAGCTTTTCCACGACCGGGCGGAGCGCGAGGCCTTGCCGTAGACGAGCAGGACCACCGCGAGGATGGAGGTCACCAGGGCGACGCCGTCCAGGATGAGGAAGCATTTGAAGATGGTCTTCCTCCGGAGGACCGCCATCCCATTTGTGTTCCCCTCCTGCTCGTACGACCCGGGGAGGTTGTTGGCGGCGGTGAAGGCCACGCCGGCGACGAGGACGGCGACCACCGCGAGGCTGTCGGACGTCTTCTCGATTGCCTTTGTTATGTTGCGGCTGTCCCATCGCTGCACGTGGTCCCGCCTCTGCGGGCGGAACTGCGCTCCGAATGCCGTCAGTGTCACCACCAGGCTCACCATGGAGTAGAAATCGGTTGATCTCGCGGCGAGGTCCAGCGGCGTGTGGCCGTCGTTGTTCGTCACGTCGGCTCGCACCTGGCCCGTCCACAGCAGGGCCTCCGCGATGGCCGGCTCGCGCGCGGCCACCGCCAGGTGGAGAGGCGTGTTGCCGTCCCCGTCCTGCGTGTTCAGGAGGCCGCCGCCGCCCAGCATCGGCTTCTTGATGGCGAGCCGCACGACCTCCGAGTGGCCTCCCCTGGCCGCGGCGTGCAGGAAGGTTCCGCCGCTGTCGTCCTGGAGCTCGGCAGCGTCCGGGCAGGCGTCCATCAGCGCCATGGCGACGTGGGCGTGGCCCATCCCGGCCGCGACGTGCAGAGCAGAGAGGCCGCCAGAGTCCCGCACGCGCACCGCGCACGGCGGCGTCGCGCTCAGGATGGCACCTACGACGGAGCGGTCGCCGTCGGACGAGGCGAAGTGGAGCGGGGTGCTGCCCGTGTCGTCCGCTTGGCTAGCCAGGGATGGGCCGCATGGCTTCCACTCCAGCAGCAGGCTAACCATTTCTAACAAAGTTCAGATATGTCAGCCGAGTTTCAACAAATGCATCCAATTTCGGAGTCCACGGATCATGCATGACGGAGCTCGCTAGCTAGCTGACCTGAGCCCTGGAAGACGGCGGCATGCAGCGCATTCTGCGAGCTCGGGCCGGCGGCCGACGCGTCCCTGCACCTGGTCGTTATCGCTCTGACGGCGCGCACCGACCTGCTCATCACCGCCAGGTACAGCGGCGAAACGCCCGCGTGGTTGACCTCAGAGGCCAGCCCAGACGCCGCCGAGACCATGGCCTCAACCGCCACGCCATGGCCGAGCCTCGCTGCCAGATGAAGGGCCGTGTCCCCAGCCGCATTCTTGCACCACAGCGCGCTCTCGTCTCCGTAGTCCAGCGCGAGCTGGACGAGAGCAGACACGGCCTTGCAATGCCCCGCCCTCGCCGCGCAGTGCAGAGGCGTGTCGAGAGCAGAGTTCTGGGCAGAGAGCAAACTCTTCCCCCCGAAGCCGACGAGATGATGGATCAGCTCGTCGCGCCCGTGCTCCGCGGCTAAGTGAAGAACATTGTTACTCTTTGCGCTCACCAGGTGTATGCCTGAAACAATTCGCCGTTTTGAATGAAATTCCACATGGAATTCTGAAATCTCAGTTAAATCACTAGGCACCAAGATATCCGGATATCGGCCAAAATGTATCGATGACGCATTTTTTATTTTTATTTGCAAATTATCGGCCACACATGAATTCAGACAAACTTAGACAGAACTTGAACTTTAGTCAATTTTTCTCAAACTCTGGTAGAAACCCGGGGAAAATAAAATCTAGAAATCGTAGCAATTTGGTCGAACCGAAAGGAAAAAAAACAAGATTTGCGATTTGCGGTGGTGTTCAAATGTGAACCTAACGAGTGCGTGTGCCTGAGTTTTGCCTGCGGTTGACTTTGAGCGGCGAACAGAATTGGTTCGATTCAGAATTTCTAGTACTACCAAACCTGGGTGTGATTCAGAATTGGTTTGACTTTGATCGGCGAACAGAAAAAGTATACTCTAAATATGTGAACGCACGAATGATCGGAGATAGCCCAGCAGCTAGTACAAGTTTGGTGAACATTACCAGCAGCCCGATCATCCGCAGCAGAGCCGCCGTGGTGCAGCTGGCGAAGCAGCGCCATGGCCTCCTCCTTCTCCCCCCCGCACACGGCGAGGTACAGCTCGGAGCTCATCGCGCCACCGTCGCCCGGCTGCGTCGCCGCTGCGCCATGAGTCGCACCGAGCTGGATGGTGTGCTGCCGGAGCCGGAGGTCCATGGACTGCTCCGATCGGATCAGAGGCGTCGCCTGAAGTAGCGAGGCTATGGCGTGCCCTGCGACCCGGATAATATATATAGCGAATGGCCGTCAAAATGGAGCAACGGGTCCGTCCGTGGTTGAGAGAGCGCCACGCCACGGATGCATATGTAGCGAGTCGTCGGCGCGTCGCCCAAGCAAGCAACCTGCCTTCGTCCCTTTTTTCAACGGCCTGCTGCCTCTACTGTACTGTACGCACGTTCCTGCAGCATTCCAGGGAAGCCAAGCGCGAGTTTGTGACGGCGGCTGTGGACTGTGGTGTGGTGTGCACACGACCTGGCAGTGGCAGCTCCTCTCTGCGCGTCAAGACAATTCCTTAAAGGCTGCCATCAATTTTGTTTTCCTATTTGATGTACTAAGTACTGTTCAAAACTTTTTCTTTATTATCTGACATTAAGCCTGCATTTTGCTTCTGTTGTGACACTTCCATCCATTTTAACTACTAAAGGCATCTCCAACTCTGATCCTCAAACCGCCTGCATCCGTTCGAACTGAGTTTCTGGACTCATTCTGCTAACCAACATGGTATCATATCTGTCTGTGGAGAGATCCGGACGTCCTTTTCCCAGCAAATTAGAAGCAAACTAGGGGGCTTTGCGGGAGTATGGACCGCCTCCACGTAGGACTCCGACACCCCCTACCCACTCAAATCCTCTCTTACGATCCCATTCACTTCCACTCCGCCCCTACAACCCTTGGTTTGCATCTGCAACCTCCTCGTCTGACACCGCTGCTTTACTCTACGGCTGCCGCCCAGGCATTGTCGGACGGTCGCGGCCCCCCACCCACGGCCGTCCACCTAGGATTTGTGTGCATGTAGGTACCCCCCCCCCTCGCCAAGGCGGTCCATGACGAACACCACACGCCGGCAGGTGTTTGGTCAAATGGCAGCTTATTATTCTCCGACTGAAAAAGCACCTGGGCCGGATGGCTACACCCGCAAATTTTTCAGATCATGTTGGCACATTATCAAACATGATATCATGGCGGTTTTTCAAAAATTCTACAACCTAGCGGGTGACAACTTTGCAGATCTGAATACTGCCTTCATCGCCTTGCTGCCAAAGAAGGATGGAGCAACAGAGATGGGCCACTTCCGACCAATCAGCCTCATATATTCCATTGCTAAGCTGATTGCAAAAGTTTTGTCGATGAGGCTGGCGTCTCGACTGCAAGACCTGATTTCCCCTGCACAAACGACGTTTCAAAAAGGAAAATGCTTGCATGAAAGTTATCAATATGTGCACGGCTATGTCAGGGCGCTACACCGGCAGAAAAAAGGGCCCTTCTGTTCAAATTGGATATTGCAAAAGTTTTCGATTCAATCTCCTGGGCTTACCTACTGGAGCTTATGCAAAAGCTGGGTTTTCCTCCGAGATGGCAAGATTGGATCGCGTTATGCTTTCGTCGGCCTCTTCTTCGGTGCTGCTAAACGGGGAGCCGGGCGATCACTTCTGGCACATGCAAGGATTAAGACAGGGCAACCCCCTCTCCTCACTGCTCTTCATCCTTGCAATTGACCCGCTCCACCATCTGCTTGCAGCTGCGTCGGATCTTGGGGTTTTGGCACCTCTGCCGGGCCGCGGTCCAAGCTTGCGGGTTAGCTTATACACCGATGACGCGGTCATCTTTGCAAACCCATCAGCTCAGGAGGTGGGCAAGCTGGTTGATCTGCTGGACAGTTCCGGACAAGCCACTGGACTGAAACTGAATCAAAGAAAATCATCAGTTGTTGCAATTCGTTGTGAAGAAGTGAATGTGCCGGAAATGCTACAGGGATTTGGTGGACAAGTTGCCAGTTTTCCAATAACTTACCTGGGCCTCCCAATCTCGCCAACTCGCCTCAGAATGGTGCATTTTCAATTTCTGATTGATAGGGTGAAAGCAAGGTTGGCCGGATGGAAGGGCAAGCTTCTCAACATAGCTGGAAGAAGAGTTCTAGTTAGATGCATCCTCTCTTCCCTCCCAACTTTTGCGATGACAACACTGAAGATGCCAAAGAAAATTCTGAAGGAGATGGACAAATCACGACGACGATTCCTATGGGCACAAGACGATGAGCTCTCTGGTGGAAAGTGCAAGGTCGCCTGGGACAAGGTTTGCTCCCCTCTCGATCACGGAGGCCTTGGCCTACTGGATCTGCACAAATTCAACCGTGCGCTAAGATTAAGATGGCAGTGGCTCGCATGGGCGCGGTCGGATAAGCCATGGGTTGTCGTGATCCCAACTCCTGACGATCAAGAAAGGGCTCTGTTCGGCAAAGCGACATCGATTCAAGTTGGCAATGGAAATAAGACCAACTTCTGGAAGGATTGCTGCATCGGCAATGAGCCACTGTCCATAACCTTCCCTGCTATGTTCAGCCACGCGAGTCGCAGAAACAGGTCGGTTGGGACGGCTCTCACCAATGATCAGTGGATACTAGATTTGCAACATGGAGATACTGCCGCAATAACACCTCAGTTTCTGCAGATGTGGCGGCTGATTGACGCAGCACGCATTGCCATGGCTCCTGACCAAGAAGATGAAATCACTTGGAAGCTCACTCGCGACGGTACATACACTGCCAAATCCGCTTACCAGATGCAATGTCAGTAGCCCCACAACACAAACTTCAACAGCTCCATTTGGAAGGTCTGGGCTCCCAACAAGCTCAAAATGTTCATGTGGCTCCTAGTCAGGGATCGCCTTTGGTGCAATGACAGATTGCAGAGAAGAGGCTGGCCCAATGGCTATTTCTGCCCCCTGTGCACCAGAAACTTGGAGACATCTACTCATCTAATTTGGGGCTGCAACAGGTCTAGGGGAAATGCGCCAGATGGTTGGGTTGCTCTACGCTCGCACCAGAAGTGAGGTCTCGGCTCAGCTCGGCACAAACTTGCCAACTCCTCATCAGCAAGACTGCTACTGCAAACAGGCACGGAGTCAGAGCTCTGATCATCATGATCGCCTGGGAATTATGGAGGGAAAGAAACCACTGCGTTTTTTCGGGCAAAAACGCCTCGGGTTGAAGATGTCGTCGCTGCGATCAGGACCAATATCGAGTAATGGAGATTGGCCGGAGCCAAATGCATAGAGCCTCCTTTCGGGGACACAATTAGTGAAAAATAGCCGCAAGAGAGGAGAGCTAACTGTACTTTTCTAATTTCATCCACTTGATCTACATGTTTCCACTGCTTTCTGCTAAATCAATGAAGCCAGTGATCAGACGGGTCTTTCAAAAAAAATGGCAGCTTATTTTCGAACTTCGTGTCGTTCTTTAGAGTAGGAAGGATGGCGGGGTACTCGATGAAGGAGGATGAGTTGTTATGCGATGCGTGATTGACCGTACCTACGAACTTCGTTGTCAGCGCGTGCAAGGTTCGTTTCATGCGCGAAAGCACAACGCGTCCTATGACATGCACATCATCCATGAACACGGTGTCAAGTCCTTAGCGTATCAATGGTACACATCCAAAACTCCGTCATGAAGTATTGTGGCGCGATTGATTCATTCACTCACTCATTGTTGTTCACTGATTCATTCACTCATTGTTGCTCTACACGTGTAGCCTGCACGCGCTACCGTGATGTACTACCGGTCTGAGGACAGACCATACATGCACATACATTGTTGGATGAAGCTCTAGGGGCAGTATGTGTGAGATAACATGATCCATTCATAAAAACTTGTTGGACATCCGGTTAAATCTCCTTAAATTTGAACTATTGTTGTACTAGACATATTTGCATGTTATTTATAGATGTTTTGTGCTATTTTACATCCGAACTTTGATGAATTCCGTCGAGTTTGATGAAATTGTCCGGTTAGTTGGAATTCAGTTGAAAATGTATGCGGCTACGATTGGATGGCCGACTCCCTTCCCCCCACCCCTCAGGGTGGTCCGCGGACGGGTGCGGTGTTCCATGCGATGGACGGCTCCTGCATAAGTAAATTTGAACTATTACTGTCAGCTCAAAGCCCCTTTACCATGCTATATGACCAAAAACCCATGGACCAACATGTCAACTATCCTTCTACCTCATTATGATAATGTGTGTCCCACTCGATCCCCGACAACGTTCATATTTTTCTTTAAAATTATTCACTTGTTTACTCCTAACAAGTGGGTTACACACTTATCATTGTGAGATAGGAAGAGATGATATTTAAGTCTAGGGATATTTTGGTCATGTAACATGGTCAATGGTAAACCCGGGCAAACGTCGGGCCGGGTCGGGTTCGCGCCGGGCTTGACAAAGTCCGAAGATAAAATCCCAAGCCCAAGCCTGGCCCGGCCCGGCCCGAAGTACATGAACAGTGACATATTTTAATTAAATTAATCATTTTCAAAATATTATATTAATTTATTATACCTATATTTTGAATAAAATATGTTTTTATACATATTTTAGGCTTTATTCGGGCTTTCGGGTCGGGCTTCGGGTCAGAAAATGGAGCCTGAGCCCGGCCCGAATGTCGGGCTTCGGGTTCGGGCCGGCGGGCCGGGTTGTCCATGACCGGGTCTAGTCAATGGGTTGGACCTGATAGTAACACTGTCCAATGATATTTTTGAGCAAACACCTAACAAAATGATGGAATTTTTTAGGTTTCTAATGGCATTTTTGAGCAAACATCTCATGAAACGATGATTTTTTTTATCAATTATAACTTTTAATGAAAATACTGAGTAGTGGGACACAACTAGTGACAAATGATAAAACCTTTTTTTAATAAAATGGTCAAGAAAAGTGGTAGCCTAATATTCTTAAATAAATAAAGATCTGTGACAAGTGATGATGTAAGACCGCCCCACTCACTCTCCCGCTTTCACAACCCAACCCATGACACTCTTTTAATAAAGTTTGTCATGTTTTTTTAGAGTCTTTGTCATATTTTTTTCTAAAAAACAGAGTAATTTGTCAAAAGATTAGGATAAACATTCTGAAACGAGACCACCTCTCACAAAAATTGTGACGAGTTTTCAAAAATTTGAAAGCAACTTTCGAAATTTTAGGGTGAAATATCAGAGCAAACTTCCGGTCAGGTAGAGTGAGAGATAGTGATTTTGACATCCACATCCACATCCCCCCAAACTCATCTCCTTCCTCCTGCTGCTGACCCAACCCAAAGCCGCCCCAAAATCTCTCCTCTAGCCCGCCACCGCCTGCCGTGCCGCACCTCGGCGCCGCCCATCGCCCACCGCCGACGCCTGAAACACCCGCGCCGCCGCCGCCGCCGCCGTTTCCCCCTTTCCCTCGTCGCGCTCCCGCTGCCTCCCCCGCCCGGCCCGCAGTCCCCGGCCATTGATTTTCGAGGTATGAGCTCGCCGCTTTGTTCCCATTTCTGGACCCAAATACCGGCGGAACTCACGCCCGGCTGTTTTGCAGGGCGCGATGCTGAGCCCGTGCGACCGGTTCCTCCACCGTGCTCCCGCGCCGCCGCCGCCGCTGAATCCGCAGTCGAGCCTCGCGGCCTCGGTGCCCGGCGCCAGCCGCAGGGACAAAGGCCTCGCGCTCCAGAGCAACGCGGTCTCAGCGGCTCCGGCGAGAACCGCCGAGGCTTGCCCCAATGCGGTGGTGGTTCCACCCACCGTCGCCGGCACCACCGGGCAGAGTGCTGCCGCGCAAATGGGAAAGGGTAGGGGCAGGTTGGCCGGCTACGGCGGGTCCATCCCGGCGATGCTGTACGCGCTGGAGCGCGTCCGGGACGTCGGGGAGGCGCTGTGGCCGTGGAGGGACACGCTGAGCAGCCGGGAGAGGACCATCATCCTCAAGGAGCAGAAGGACTGGCGGCGGGCGGTCGAGATCTTCGACTGGTTCCGCGGGCAGAGGGGGCACGAGGTCAATGTCATCCACTACAATGTCGTGCTCTGCGCGGTCGGGCGCGCGAGGAGATGGGACCTCGTCGCGGGCCTGTGGCGCCAGATGCATTCCTGCGGCGTGGCGCCGGATAACGCGACGTACGGTACGCTGATCGATGTGTACTGCAAAGGGGGCAGGGAGACGGCGGCGTTGCTGTGGCTCGGGGACATGTGCAAGCGCGGCTTGGTGCCTGACGAGGTCACCATGAGCACTGTCCTTCATGCGCATAAGAAGGCTGGAGAGTATGACAAGGCAGAGATTTTCTTTCAAAGATGGTCTTCTGAATCAGATACAGGGTCGGATGGACATCTCTGCTATAGCTTGTACACTTACAACACCTTGATTGATACTTATGGAAAGTCTGGGCAGCTTGAGAAAGTGTCAGACATGTTCAACCAAATGTTGAGGGAAGGTGTTGCGCCGAGCATTATTACATTCAACACACTGATTCATGTCTGGGGTAAACACCATAGGATGGAGCAGGTGGCTTCTTTGGTGAGGATGATGGAGGAGTTTCAGTGCCCTCCTGACACCAGGACTTACAATACACTCATCTCACTGTACAGAGAAAGCAATGAAATTGATGTCGCGGAGCACTACTTCTGTAAGATGAAAGCCGAAAATTTGGTGCCGGATGTTGTGAGCTGCCGCACGCTATTGTATGGGTACTGTACCAGGGGAATGGTCAGTAAAGCAGAAGCCCTTGTTAAAGAAATGGACGAGAGTGGCCTGGTGATCGATGAATACACGCAGTCAGCTCTAACCAGGATGTATGTAAATGCTGGGATGCTTGAGCAGTCGTGGTGTTGGTTTGAGAGGTTCTGTAATCAGATGGAGTCCGAGTGCTTTTCTGCAAATATTGATGCATTTGGGAAGAAAGGGTACATAAACCTCGCGGAAAAGGCCTTTGTGTGTTGCCTGGAGAGGAAGAAGCTTAGCGTTTCTGTGTGCAATGTTATGATCAAAGCATATGGGTTAGCAGAGAAGCTTGATGAGGCCTGTGAGATAGCTGCTGGCATGGAGAGGTACGGCGTGCTACCTGATTACTTGACTTACAGTTCTCTCATTCAGCTCCTGTCAACTGCTAAACTGCCAGAGAAAGCACTCTACTACTTGAGAAAGATGCAAGCAGCTAAAATGCCGATTGACTGTGTTCCATATTCTGTGGTGATTAGCAGCTTTACTAAGAATGGGAATTTGCACATGGTTGAATGCCTATTTAGAGAAATGGTCACTTTGGGGGTCCACGCGGATGCATATGTTTACTCTATCTTAATTGATACATATGCTGAAGTTGGAAATGTCCAGCAAGCTGCAGCATATTTTGGTTTAGTGACAAAGGCTGGTTTATGTGAGAGTGCTTCGATCTATAATTCTTTGATCAAACTCTACACAAAAGCAGGGTATCTGGCAGAGGCTCAAAAAACATACAAGCTTCTGAAATCATTAGATACTGACACCAACCTTTATGCATCCAACTGCATGATTGGCCTCTACAGTGACCATTGTATGGTGAACGAAGCACGTGAGCTTTTTGAGAATTTGAAGATTACGGGAAGCGCAAATGAATTTTCATATGCGATGATGGTGTGCTTGTACAAGAAAGTTGCTCGCTACGATGAAGCTCACAGGATCTCCAAGGAAATGCAAGCTTTAGGGCTTCTAACTCAAGCATTAAGTTATAATTCTGTGATTCAGATGTACGTATCTGGTGGGAAAATGGAGGAGGCTGTGAAAATATTTCAGAAGATGTTGGCATCGAGCACACCACCAAACGATGTAACTTTCAAGGCATTAAAACCAATTCTAGTGAAAGAAGGAGTTTCAAATATTGAGATAGCAAGATTAGAGTCTCTCAGAAGGTGTAACACTCAAGATTGCTTGAATCAGTGGTACAGGGCACTAGCTCTGGTCGTAAGATCAGATGGGACTACCTCTCGACATACTATGGGTCACTCTTGTACAAGGATACATTCTTTTTACATTGACAGTTTCTAGAGTAGCAAGTCCAGAATTTCTTTCAACTGATTCAGAATCTTTATTGATATGGCACCATGATGATCTATCTGCTGTACTGTAAGAAGAGCACACATGTCATCCTCAAAATGAGAATCTGATTGTTTTGACATGAATCCTGCTAGATCACTGCAGAAATACAACACCTCGCGGTGCCTTTCCAATGGTGCAAAGTTATAACTCCCAGATGTTCTTCAAAAGATGCATCATGAATTTACGAGAATGGTCACTTGGACCGACGATCTGCCCTTCAGTCTATGAATCGGAAAAGCAGAGCAATCTGGAACAGACTCAAATCGAAACTCAGTTGAGATAGAATTGGTTTGAGGGAGAGGTAAAGTGTGTTCTTGGCCATAAACTAAGTTGCCCTCACAAAAATACGTTGGTAGTACTTGTTCACAGATAAATAGAAACTTTGTTAATGACTTACTTTTGCTGCAAATTTTCTCTGTAGTTCCTTTTAACTTGTTTTAATAGCCAGAATAAGCACCTCCACTTCTGACGTTGGACCATATGCCCTATCTGGACCAACACAACTGGATTCTGTAGTTGTTAGTACAGAGAATATGCTGATAAAATCCAATTTTCTTGATCAAGTATTAATGCTTTGTTGAAACTGCTCTTATTTTAATCGCAAGAAGTTAAGCATTTACTAAGCATTCTTCCTCATCTGAAATATCACCACCTTTCTCTTCTGTTTACACGCATCAGAGGTTAAATTTTGCTGTCTGACGTTTGCTGCTATACTATAATATCACCAGTTGGCAGTTTGGCCCGGTCTTGAATGGAAAGGGTGCCATCACGATCTTCTTCAGCAACATTCTTTGCAGACTACAAGCCTACAAACTTTTAGCCAATTTAACTAGTATCCTAGCTGCTAAATTCAGTCCCTTAGTTTCATCCGTCAACGCTTAAACATGATAATTTCTAACTCCGTCTGCAGTTCTGCACATAAATGCGTCAGGCATGCCTGTAACTTCTTCTCTTTTGTAGTTAAACAACTCTCCTCATGGTCTCGTAGTTTCCTTCTCTGTAATGTATGTCATGAGGTTACAGTTGCCTAGTGAAACAGCGCACTAGAACTGAATTTGATGCAAGTTTCCTTTGCTAATTACACCCTTCTGCCTTTGTGATAAATGTCATCATTTAAAAATTGGTTCAATTATTCTCTTGTTTTAGTAGCATTATGAGAGACAGCAAAGACTCCATTTCTCACTATTTATGATGCGATTCTACCATCCGATAACAAAGATGAATAGTTTCTAAGATGAACGGTGATTAAGAATGTGAGTGTGAGACAATACATCGTATCCACATATTTGTGTACTTCCTCTTTGGCATTACATCTTCTTTGCTTTCCAATTTTCCCTTTTATAATATCCTCACTTTTTTCTTAGAATGATTTTTAGCCAATACTATAAGTGAGTGCATTGGGTTATCATCTTGTACGAAAGTCAGTGTTGATATGCTCTTTCTATCAGATGGACTGATTGGGCTTCTTTTGATTTTGCTAGAAAAGTAACTGCGTGGGTTGTGAAAATGCTGCTTGCCTAATATTAAGGAACGAAGACCACTGCCGAAGTACTGGAAGATCTTGGCCATTCGGGAGCTTCACCAGGTACAACTACTAATGTTTGTTCTCACAAGTTACTTAGTTTGGGTTATGGGTACCTCAGCCAGCTAGTTGGTGTTGGCTGTGATTTCCTTCCGGAACAAGAGTGGGGCTCCGATCATCATTTGATTTTTCTTACTGGCTTAGTACAAAAAGGTATGGTATATTTGATACTACTATCTGCGCAGCTGCGACAGACGGTTTACGGAGATCTTGCAATAATGGTGTTTAATTGCCATTTATGGTATGTACATGGAACAGGGATACAATGTCGCAAAGAAACACGACAACTCTGCTGCACCTTTGATGAAGAATAAGGGATCCACACTGCTAGTGAGTTTGAGGCACCAGAGCCTGGAACCAAGTCTGTAATCTGGAAGAGCATCCTTCTGGCTTCTGGTGCAATGCAATGTTGTGGTGTTGATGTGTTGTTGTCACTGGTTACGCTGCTTTCATGTATTATTATCAGTTTCTTGCTACTACCAGTCTTCAAAGTTGCATGTACATTTACAATGGAAGATGGGGCTCTGTAAATTTATGTATTCAGAATTTGATTGTCGACGAGGAGCACTTCAGTTTATGTGTTTGGTGCTACTAGAAATGATAGAAACCGAGGATACATATATGAATTGCATTGTATCCTTATTATTGAAATGCTGAATCCCAAAACAAAATTACATTAATAATAATGCTATTGAAACCAAGTCTGTGTCAACTTGCAAGGTAGAACCATAGATGTCCTGCTCTGCTGGGTCACACACACACTCAAACTAACTTGAGTTCAGGCAACACCAGAGAGATAACCAAACTGCCCAACACAGCCGGCAGCAGAAGACACCCACCGGAGCTCATCTTCAAAGTCTTCCTGGGAGGAAAAAAGTAGACAGATCCATCATCTCGACGCCACTTGGTCACGCCGTCGTACCGCCACCGACAAGCGCGCGTGAGGCTTCGTCAGAGGCCAGCACCCGACGGAATGCTGCACCGTAACAGACAAAGGCTTGATCAGATGATATGACCGATGGCGTGTTTAGAGTCCATAACTTGACGAATGTGTTTGAAAAAAACAGTATGAGGCTAGTTTGTACCTCGAGTGCAGAAGCTGGTGTAGGGCATGACCTTCTCAATGCTCCATTCACCCACCTTGTTTGCTCGGCCTGAATTAAGCGCAATTGTGTACAACCCAGCCGGTGTTTCGAGGAAGATGACGCTAACCCCTTCCGCGAAACCAACCGCCCACACGTCCGAGTCCGACATGTCCAAGAGGGCACGGGGAGGGAGCAACGGCTCGAGCTCGACGACCCTGCGTCGCGCCCATCCCGCAGCTCCCCTAGGACCAGCCTCCATGGACCATAGATAGAGTCTGGGCTTGAGCACGGACGCGAACAGCAGCATGCCGTCCTCCGCGCCTAGCTATGAGGTCAAGGTGTGCCTCGTCCAGGCTCTCCGGCACGTTGATCACAGATAGTGTTTGCTCACGAATGTTGTACTCCACGACACTGTCACACTCGTAGCTGGGGACGTAGACCTTGTTTCCCACCACAGCGGTGTGCCCTCCGTCGTCGATCTGCAAGCCCGGGCTCCGAACGGAGATCTTGTCGCTCCACTCACGAGTCTCCGACGAGTAGGCGGTGGCGAGGGCGATGCCTCCTTCGTCCGCGGAGCCCACCAAGGCCACGAGGAAAGGGCCGCCGCCATGGCAGTCGAGGTGGTCGCACCGGTCTCTGGCGCAGAGCACCGTGGCATTGCAGTGTAGCACGCCCTCGTAGATGTCGTGCCAGTGCATGGTGTCGCCGCACCTGGGGACGGCCTCGATCTCCCACCACTTGTTGGCGACGAGGTCGCAGGCGTCCAAGGGGACTTGGTACGCGGGGGCGTAGAGGAGGACGAGGACCTGGCAGTCTGGGCGGTCCTCGGACGCCCGCCGCCGGAAGGTCGAAGTGGGGACGAAGCGGTTGCCGTTGCGGTACTTGTTGTGGAGGGAGCCCAGCATGGGCGCCGCCCCGTGGAACGCGCGGTAGCCGCGGGCGAAGCCGGGGTCGGAGAGGATGCCGCGCCAGCTCCTGCAGACGGCGGCGGCGCGGACGAGGCTCCTGGGGTCGTCCGCCGGCAGGCGCGTGAAGACCTCGCGCATGGCTTCGTCGACCAGCGCCGGCGGACTCGGCGCCATCGACATGCGGATGGCGGGCGCCGAGCAGGGGGCGTGGAGGTCGCGAGGATTGCCCGTCGGCCGGCGGGGTCAGGGATGGGGGTGGAGTCGTGGCGGCGGCCGAGTCGGGGTGACCTTAGTTCTAGTCGTCAAGGCGTCTCTAATTGGGCCGGGCTGGCTTTGCACAGAACGTCTGGGCCGGGATGAATTCGGCTTCTTCGGTTAACCTGTCTTAAGCTTGTCTAAAAAAAGGTTAACCTGTCTTAAGCACTCTTGCCTAAAAAAAACTGTGTTAAGCACTCAAAATAAAAAAGGTTAACCTGTGTTTTTTTACACCTCAAAAAAATCTGTGCGTTTTTAAACTAAAAAACCTCCTCTTTATTCATTTATAATAAGTGTTGCGTGTTTATAAGAAGATGGGTGATCGAAACAGGAGCTTCATTCATCCAAACACCAGAATCAAAGAACTTTGCTAATCTAGCCAGTCCATGGACTAATCTAGCGCGTCTGTATCGCTCAGACAAAATATTGTAGGGGTTTTAAATTCTTGAATTTTTTCACCGAATATTTTTCAAAACTCGTTCACAGGATAATTTAATTCCCAAACATTTTTTTAAAAGAGTGAACAAATTTGAAATTCAATTTTTTTTCTGAAAAGGTGAATAAATTTTGTAATTTCAAACAAATTCTGAAGACTTTGAACTTTTTCGAAATTTGTCAAGATTTCTAAAATAAAAAAGTGAAGAATAGAAAGAAAAAAATGGGGAAATCTTCTCATACAAGGATACATTCTTTTTACATTGGCAGTTTCTAGAGAAGTAAGTTCAGATCTGATTTTAACAGATTCAAAATCTTTATTGATATGCCAACATGATGATCTCTCTGCTCTACCGTAAGAAGAGCACACATGTCATCCTCAAAATGAGAACCTAATTGTTTCAACATGGATCCTGCTAGATCACTGCAGAAATGCAACACTTTTGGCGCCTTTCCAATGGTGTGAACTTTTATTTGCTGTACCAGATAAAATCTTAACTCTCAGAGATATCATATAACTCCCAGATGTTTTTCTTGAAAAGATGCATCATTAATTTACGAGAATGGTCGATCGGACCAACGATCTGCTGTTCAGCCTATAGATCAAAAGAGGAAAGCAATCTGTGGAACAGAACCAAATTGGAACTCTGTTGAGATAGAATTGGTTTGAGGGAGAGGTAAAGTGTGCTCTTGACCGTAAACAAAGTCGCCCTCACAAAAAAAATATTGGTAGTACTTGTTTACAGATTACTAGAAACTTTGTTAATGGCCTACTTCTGTTGCAAATCATCTCTGTAGTTCCTTTTAACTTGTTTTAATAGGCAGAAGAAGCCCCTCCACTCCTGAACCAATACAACTTGATTCTGTGTAGTTGTTGGGTACAGAGAATATGCTGATAAAAGCCAATTTCTTTGATCAATTACCAATTCTTTGTTGAGACTGCTCAAATTTTTAATCACAATAGTTAAGCATTTTACTAAGTGATCTTCCTCATCTGAAATGTCACCACCTTTGCCTTCTGGTTACCACGCATCAGAGGTTAAATTGCCGTTCTAAAATATGTCATCAGTTCACAGTTTGGCCCGGTCTTGAATCTAAAGGGTGCTATCATTATCTTCAGAATCTTCTTCAGCAACATTCTTTGTAACTTCTTCTGTATTTCTGCACATAAAGATATCGATACGGCTGTAGCTCCTCTTCTGTAGTTAAGCGTCATGGTCCTAGCAATTTACTTCTCTGTAATGTAGTTCAATGAGGCTGCAGTTGCCTAGTGAAATGGGGCAGTAGAAGTCTAGAACTGAGTTTGATGCAAGTTTCCTTTGCCAATTATACCCTTCTGCCTTTGTGATAAATGTTGTTACTTAAAAATTGGTTCAATTATTGTCTTGTTTTAGTAGCATAATCAGAGGCAGCAAAATGTGCTCCATTTGTCACTATTTATAATGTCATTCTACCATCCAACAACAAATATGTTTAGTTTCTAAGATGAATGGCGATTAAGAATGTGAGTGTGCGATGATACCATATCCACATAATTTGTGCACTTCCTCTTTGGCTTTACATCTTCTTTGCTTTCCAATTTTACCTTGTATAATACCCTCACCTATGTTTAGAATGATGTTTGACCAATATAAATGGGTGTATTGGGTTATCATCTGATACGAAAATCAGCGTTGATATGCTCTTTCTACGGATGGACTAATTGTGCTTCTTTTGTTTTTGCTAGAAAAAAGTAACTGCGGAGGTTGGGAAAATGCTGATTGCCCAACCTTGAGGAAAGAGAGCCACTGCCAAAGTACCGGAAGATTTTCGCCATTCAGGTGCTTCATCAGGTACAACCACTCATGTTTTTTTTTGTCACTAGTAAATTGGTTTGGATTCTGGGTTCCTCAGTAAGCTAGATGGTGTAGGCCATGATCTATTTTCTGAAGAAGAGTAGGGTTCAATCATTTGATTACTTCTAGGCTTAGGACAACAAGGTATGGCATTTTATGCCATGTGAACAGCTGCAACAGGCGGTTTATGGAGATCTTACAATAATGGTGTTTAATGGTCATGTATGGGATGGACATGGAACAGGAATACAATGTTGAGGAAAACACGACGACTCCGGTGCGCCTTCGGTGAAGGTTAAGGGATCCACACTATACTGGTGAGTTTGAGGCACCTGGAACCAAGTCTGGGGTCTGAAAGAAGCACCCCATATGGTGCAATGCAATGCTGTGATGTTGATGTGTTGTTGCTGTCACTGGTTATTACTCTGCTTTCTTGCACTATTAGCAGTTTCTTGCTACTGTTAATCTTCAAAGTATCGTATAAGTTCGATGAAAGATGGAGCTCTGTAAATTTATTTATTCAGAATTTGATGTCGGACTAGTAGTACTTGATAGAAATTACCCTAAGATAAAAATGATACAAACCGAGAACAAATACATGAATTCCAGTGTATCCTTATCATACACACGCATGCGTGTAAATATGCAAAACAAAGATTCAACAAACTTCACTGAATGCATCTGCTCCTGATATTGAGATGCTTGCCATGACATAGCTTGTAAGAAGACGAGCTTCTTTAAAATGAATAGCATGTGTGCGCCATTCACAATGTTTTGAAATCTAAGCACGATCCATAACTCAAGTGAAAACAAGGCAATCCAGTTTTGAGTAGCACCTTACTCATCATAATAAGCTGTAAATCCAGCCACATTAATACCACTGGTTGAAACCAAGCTTGTCTTTGTCAAGACATGGGCTGTATTTGAAATTTGAATTTCATAGCATGACATACTCCTAAAACACGAAGACAGAAGTTCTTTTTTTTTCCGAAAAGGAGGATGACCCCTGACACGAAGACACAAAGACAGAGGTAGCAGATACAAAGAGCTCTTGTTCTTGTAAATAACCCTAACCAAACCATCCAACGCAGCCAGCAGCAGCAGCTCATCTTCAAAGTCTTTCTGGGAGGCAAAAGTAGAGAGATCCATCTTTCTTGACGCCATTTGGTTACATCATCGTACCACCAGCAACTGCGTGTGGGGCTTCATTGGAGGCCGGCAACCGGCCCCATGCTGCACCGTAACAAAGAATTGATCAGATAACATGACGAACAAAACAGGGAAAGGAGCACTTTGCCCCCTCAAAATCATTTCATCTTTAGCTGTCCATATCCACCAAACTATATATAGATGGAATGCATCCGCGTTGGAGGTACACAACAACGAAAACTGCTCAGTGTCTGATTAGCAAAGCTTTGACTAGGTTAACCAACTCTTGAGCATAACCAGCGAAAAAACATACATACTAGAGCATCCAAACAAAACATACAGGATATAGCCCCTACTACACATTCACCATTGAGTTTTCAGGTCAGCTGCCTACTTAATCAGCACCAACTACTCTTTCTTTCCTCTGGCTTGTATCAACATCAAAGACGGCATGACAGGAAAAATCACAGACTACTAGTGGTTGCCTACAATAAGCCGACTTTGCGGCATGACTCAACATCAGAATAATGTAGCAGTACTACATATCTAGAGACAGAAAACCAGAGAAGGCGAGCAGACCTGAATACAAATATCTATCTACCTAAGCAGAAAATGAGAGGAATAAAGCAACATATTCATCAACGTATTTGGGCACTCTTGAACTTAAACTACTCAACAATGTAAGCCACAAGCAAAAACACTGAAATTCTAGTCAATGGCATGTTTAGCATTCATATCTTGGTGCACGTGTTTGAAAAAACAGTACGAGATAGTCTGTATGTACCTCCAATGCAGAACCTCGTGTAGGGCATGACCTTTTCAATGCTAAATTCACCCATCTTGTTGGCTCGGCCTGAATTAAGCTCAACTGCGTACAACCCAGCCGGAGTTCTGAGGAAGATTACCCTAACTCCTTCAGCAAAACCAACCGTCCACACATCCGAGCTCGACATGTCCAAGAGGGCACGAGGAGGGAGCAACGGCTCGAGCTCGACGACCCTGCGTCGTGTCCATGCCGCAGCTCCTCCAGGACCAGCCTCCATTGACCATAGATAGAGTCTAGGCTTGCGCACTGACGCAAACAGCAACATGCCATCCTCCACACCCAGGAGGTCAAGGTATCCCTGGTCCAGGATCTCTGGCGCCTTGATCACAGACAGTTGTTGCTCACGAATGTTGTACTCCACGACGCTGTCACCCTCATAATTGGGGACATATACCTTATTATTTCCCACCACAGCAGTGCGCCCCCCGGTATCGATTTGAAGACCCGGGGTCTGAACGGAGATCATGTCGCTCCACTGACGAGTCTCCGATGAGTCTCCTTCATCCGCAGAGCCCACCAGGGCCACGAGGAAAGGGCCACCATGGCAGTCGAGGTGGTCACATCGGTCTATGGCGCAGAACACCGTGGCATTACAGTGTATGCTGCCATTGTAATAGTCGTCGGGGTCGTCGCCCAGCCAGTGCATGATGTTGTGGCACTTGGGGTCGTCGTCGATCTCCCGCCAGTTATCGGTGACGAGGTCGCAAACATCGAAGGGGGCATGGTACCCAGGGGCGTAGAGGAGGGCGAGGCCGTGCCGGGAATCAAGAACGTGGCAGTCCCGGTGGTCATGGGATGCCGTCCGGCGGAAGGTCGAGGTGGAGACAAAGCGGTTGCCCCTGCGGTATTCGTTGTGGAGGAAGCCCAGCATGGGCGGCGCCCCGTGGAGAGCGCGGTAGCCGCGGGCGAAGCCGGGGTCGGAGAGGATGGCGCGCCAGCCCCTGCAGACGGCGGCGGCGCGGATGAGGCTCCTGGGGTCGTCCGCCGGGAGGCGCATGAAGACCGCGCGCATGGCGTCGTCAACCAGCGGCGGCGGACTCAGCGGCATCGCCATGGGGGTGATGACCTTTTCAATGCCCTGTTCATCATGCACCTTGTTGACTAGTCTGTATGTACTCCCTCCATTTTTATATACAAGACCACTATGAAATATATGTTTTGCATCTATACAAGGCCATCAACATTAATTGAGGCAAAATTAATGAGATTTTCTCGTACTAGCAACCTCTTTAATAGTTGCATGCATGCAGTCATAATGACAGTCAGCTACTTCCTCCACTCAATTTTCTTGCATGCATGTGGGGTATTAATGATCTCACTAAACGAAAAGAAAAGCTGACTTTCAAAGTAGAAATTAACTTTTACATTGGTACCTGTAATTTGAGTTTGTGGTCTTGTATATAAAAATGGAAAAAGTACCTCCAGTGCAGAACCTCGCGTAGGGCATGACCTTTTCAATGCTAAATTCACCCACCTTGTTGGCTCGGCCTGAATTAAGGTCAATTGCGTAACACCCAGCAGGTGTTCTGAGGAAGATGACGCTAACCCCTTCCGCAAAACCAACCGCCCAGATGTTCGACTCCGACATGTCCAAGAGGGCACGGGGAGGGAGCAATGGCTCGAGCTCGACGACCCTGCATCGTGCCCATGCCGCAGCTCCTCTAGGACCAGCCTCCATTGACAATAGATAGAGTCTAGGCTTGAGCACGGATGCAAACAGCAGCATGCCGTCCTCCACACCGATGAGGTAAAGGAATCCCTGGCCCAGGTTCTCTGGCACATTGATCACAGATAGTTGTTGCTCACGAATGTTGAACTCCACGAGACTGTCACACTCATAACTGGGGACATAGACCTTATCTCCCACCACAGCAGTGTGCCCTCCGTCGTCAGTGTGCAAACCCGGGCTCCGAACAGAGATCTTGTCGCTCCACTGACAAGTCTCCGACGAGTAGACAGTGGCGAGGGCAATGCCTCCTTCCTCCACAGAGCCCACCAAGGCCACGAGGAAAGGACCGCCGCCATGGCAGTCGAGATGGCCACATCGATCTTTGGCGCAGAGCGCCGTGGCATTACAGCGTATCCCAGTCCCGCTGAAGAAGTCGTCGGGGCCGTCGCCCGGCCAGTGCATGATGTCGCGGCACTTGGGGTCGTCGTCGATGTCCCACCAGTTGCCGGTGACGAGGTCGCGGGCCTCAAAAGGGGGGTCGTACGCAGGGGCGTAGAGGAGGACGAGGCCGTGCCGGGAGTCGAGGACCTGGCAGTCTGGGCGGTCCTGGGACGGCCGGCGGCGGAAGGTCGAAGTGGGGACGAAGCGGTTGCCGTTGCGGTACTCGTTGTGGAGGAAGCCGAGCATGGGCGGCCCCCCGTGGAGCGCGCGGTAGCCGTGGGCGAAGCCGGGGTCGGAGAGGATGGCGCACCAGCTCCTGCAGACGGCGGCGGCGCGGGCGAGGCTCCTGGGGTCGTCCGCCGGCAGGCGCATGAAGACCGCGCCCATGGCGTCGTCGACCGGCGCCCTCATCGCCATGGGGGTGGCGGGTGCCGAGCAGGGAGGGACGGAGATCGGGATGATGGCCCGTCGGCCGTCGGGAGTCGGGGTGAGGATGGGGAAAAAGATGCGGTTGCGGCGGCTGAGTCGGGGTGGGGGGCGTGACCTAGGCGGCGGCTCTAATTGGGCCGGGATGCCTTGTACTCTCAACATCTGGGCCGGGATGAATTCGGCTTCTTCGGTTAACCTGCTAAAATGACGATTTCTGTTCTAAAAAAAACACCTGTATGTATGTGTTAAAATAACGAACCGATTGAATTTTGTTTGGTCAGTCCCAGTAACACAGCAAACTTTGCTAAAAAAAGAGTAACACGGGAAACCGAATCTTCCTGTGCACCGGAAAACCGAATGCTATTCCATCTAGAAAATGAAAAACCGAATGTTATGCCATGACGATGATAATGGGACGCACCATGTACACCGTCAACAAAGAAGTTTTTATGACGTATTTCCACACACAGCCTCTCTATGCATTTCAGGGTTTAGCGCCAAGGTATGGATGGAGATCGACGCATCGTGCCCAATGTGTGCACGGCTAAACTTGTTAAATAAGGAGGATAATGACTTCTTTTCTTACTGGTTAAGCTTTAGGACAGGGTAACCCTTTGTCTCCTCTCTTGCTTAACCTGATAGTAGATGCCTTCTCTGGGATGTTAGTCAAAGGCTCTCAAGCAAGTTTGATTAGTGGGGTTGTCTCCTAATTTAGTGGAGGGGTTCATGTGCCTCCAATATGGAGACACACCCTCCTTTTTTGGAGAATGGTCATTGAATATCTCTTAGCCTTAAGTGGATTTTGGCTTCTTTTGAACAAGTTTCTGGAACGGGGATTAATTATCACAAGACTGCTTTGGTGCCTATTAACATGGATACTATTGAATTACATGCTTTTGCGGATATATTTTACTAGTGTGTAGTAGGTGATTTTCCTATAAAGTATCTGGTAATTCCTTTGCATTTTGAAAAGCCTAGCCAGAAGATCTTCGACCTTTAATTGATAAAGATTCTTGCTAAGATTCACTACTACATATCATAGCCTTTAATTGGCAAGATTCTTGGCTGAATTTAGCATGATGATACTTTGTTGTCATCTCTAACGGGAAAAAGGGAGGCCCTAGCACCAGCGATCAACTATTCGAGCTTCCTTTAACTCGTTTGTACCGCTCAAACAAAAAAATGTAGGGATTTTGCATTTCTTTCAAATTCACAAATATTTTTGAATATTGTTCAAATTTCAAATTCATGACCTTTAAGTAAATTTTGAAAGAAAATGAGAACCCGAACACTTTTCGGATTCATGAACATTTTTTTACTGGACAATTTTCAAATCTTGTTCATCGTACAAATTTCAAGTTCATGAAGTTTTACACGAACTTGAAAAAGCTGTGAACACTTTTCACTAAACAATTTTCAAATCTTGTGAATGTGTAATTCTTCATGAAGTTTTGCATGAGTTGAAAACCACTCACTCTCTTTTTTTTCAAATTCATGAACATTTTCCACTGGACATTTTTAAAATCTCGGTCTCTGAACAATTTCCAGATTCACAAACATTCTTCACTAAACATTTTTTTGAAATAATCAAACAATTTTCAAATTCATGAAATTTTCCAGGACATTTTCAAATCTCATTCGCTGGACAAACTTTAAATTCGTGAAAAAAAATTCAAAATCATGAAGAGAAATTTAAATTATGAACATTTTTAAAAAGCAAACAAACTTTGTAATTTTGAATATATTTTTTGATATTTTTTAAAAAAAATTAATTTATGAAGTTTGAAATCAAAAAAGAGAATAAAATAAAAAAGGAAAGGAACATAGGAAAAATGAAATAATCTAAAATAAATAAATAAAAGGTAAACCAGAAAATGAGTAAAAAATGGTTCGGAAACCTTCAAAGATTTCTAAAACTAATCTGCACCTCTCCTAGTGGTTCGACACATGCTTCGTTACGATTCCTAATGGTCGGCTCATGTTCCTATGCTAGTGGGCGATCGGAGTTTTAATGCTCATAATGAGCGATACATGTCATTACTGGTGAACAAAGATTGAAAGAACGCCAGGCGGTTGGGCCTTGCCATCCAGGCGTCTCTAATTGGGCCGGGAGAGCTTGTACTGAACATGTGGGGCGGGATGAATTCGGCTTCTTCGATTAACCAGCTAAAATACCGAACTGACCGATTTTTTTTTGGTGAGTAACACAGGAAACCGAATTTTCCTGTACATCGGAAAAAACGAATTTAACATATGGAATACACCATGTACCATGACAGCCAAGCAGTTTCTACGGTGTATTTCACACAACAGCCTTCCTGCTAGTTTCGGGATTCAACACCGATGTATGGATGTAGATCGACGATGCACTATGCCCAATGTGTGCACGGCTAAATGAGGATGGAGCTCAATTGTTTGCAAGGTTTGATATGGTCTTCATATGTGATATGAACGCCAACTACTTGCTGGGTGCCTCAGACCTAGAGATTTCTTCCCACTTGCTTTTGAGCTCTAGGATAGGTCTGAAGGCAATGCTGATGAGTGTTGAATTTTTTATTAGAAATATGCCATGAAGACAATAATAAATATATTATTCTAGTTTCATGTTCACAATCAAGTTTATATTTCTGTTCTATAATTGCATTGATTCTTGAATATGAATTCGAAGCATGGCTCAATTGCATGTACGGAAACATAAACACCAATATGATCCCTAGTCATGCCCCTAAGACTAGCTCACGCATTAATGATGATTGTGTTTTCCTGATCATGTGCATTTGATGTAGGGAAAGCCCTAGGTGGGCCAATCTTTTCACACTTGAAGATGGATCAAGAGGAATAAGAAGAAAACAAGGAAAAGAAACACTCAAACAAAATCTGATCACACATGCACTCCTTCCACAAAAATTCACGCTAGGTAACAAGATCCACAATCAACTAAGAGACAGCGTAGCTAGGGTAGTTCTTCCCAAATCCACATGTGGAGATGACGGCTTGATGATCTGATGCATCCTTCTCCCTTAGGAGCTCTTCAAGACCTATGATGAGATCCTTCTCCTAGATTGAGGTCTTGAGATCTAGAGAGATCCTCTCCAAGATGGAGGTCTTGTTCCTCTAGGAGGAGGTACAAGGAGCAAAACTCTCTCAATATCCTTCAGTATACTTTGCTAAACCCTACAGAGGAAGATGGGGACGACTATTTATAGTCACAGGGGTGAGAGAGGGGGATACATGGTCACTTGGGATGAACTGCTCATGGACAGGGCCTAGATGTTGAAGGAAATATGCCCTAGAGGCAATAATAAAGTTATTATTTATTTCCTTATAATCATGATAAATGTTTATTATTCATGCTAGAATTGTATTAACCGGAAACATAATACATGTGTGAATACATAGACAAACAAAGTGTCACTAGTATGCCTCTACTAGCTCGTTAATCAAAGATGGTTATGTTTCCTGACCATGAACAATGAGTTGTTATTTGATTAACGAGGTCACATCATTAGTTGAATGATCTGATTGACATGACCCATTCCATTAGCTTAGCACCCGATCGTTTAGTATGTTGCTATTGCTTTCTTCATGACTTATACATGTTCCTATGACTATGAGATTATGCAACTCCCGTTTACCGGAGGAACACTTTGGGTGCTACCAAACGTCACAACGTAACTGGGTGATTATAAAGGAGCATTACAGGTGTCTCCAAAAGTAGATGTTGGGTTGGCGTATTTCGAGATTAGGATTTGTCACTCCAATTGTCGGAGAGGTATCTCTGGGCCCTCTTGGTAATACACATCACATAAGCCTTGCAAGCATTACAACTAAATATGTTAGTTGTGAGATGATGTATTACGGAACGAGTAAAGAGACTTGCCGGTAACGAGATTGAACTAGGTATTGGATACCGACGATCGAATCTCGGGCAAGTAACATACCGATGACAAAGGGAACAACGTATGTTGTTATGCAGTCTGACCGATAAAGATCTTCGTAGAATATGTAGGAGCCAATATGGGCATCCAGGTCCCGCTATTGGTTATTGACCGGAGACATGTCTCGGTCATGTCTACATTGTTCTCGAACCCGTAGGGTCCGCACGCTTAAGGTTACGATGACAGTTACATTATGAGTTTATGCATTTTGATGTACCGAAGGTTGTTCGGAGTCCCGGATATGATCACGGACATGATGAGGAGTCTCGAAATGGTCGAGACGTGAAGATTGATATATTGGAAGCCTATGTTTGGACACCAGAAGTGTTCCGGGTGAAATCGGGATTTTACCGGATTACCGGGAGGTTACCGGAACCCCCCGGGAGCCATATAGGCCTTCATGGGCCTTAGTGGAAAGGAGAAAGGGGCGGCCCAAGGTGGCTGCGCCACTTCCCCCTCCCCTAGTCCTATTAGGACTAGGAGAAGGTGGTCGGGCCCCCTCTCTCTCTCCCCCCCTGGGAATCCTAGTTGGAATAGGATTGGGGGGGGAGTCCTACTCCCGGAAGGAGTAGGACTCCTCCTGCGCCTCTCTCCCTGGCCGGCGCCCCCCTCCCCTCTTGGCTCCTTTATATACTGAGGTAGAGGCACCCTAGAACACACAAGTTGATCCACGTGATCTATTCCTTAGCCGTGTGCGGTGCCCCCTGCCACCATATACCTTGATAATACTGTAGCGGAGTTTAGGCGAAGCCCTGCTGCTGTAGTTCATCAAGATCGTCACCACGCCGTCGTGCTGACGAAACTCTACCCCGACACTTTGCTGGATCGGAGTCCGGGGATCGTCATCGAGCTGAACGTGTGCTCGAACTCGGAGGTGTCGTAGTTTCGGTGCTTGATCGGTTGGATCGTGAAGACGTACGACTACTTCCTCTACGTCGTGTCATCGCTTCCGCAGTCGGTCTGCGTTGGGTACGTAGACAACACTCTCCCCCTCGTTGCTATGCATCACATGATCTTGCGTGTGCGTAGGAAATTTTTTGAAATTACTACGAAACCCAACAGTGGCATCCGAGCCTAGGTTATTTATGTTGATGTTATATGCACGAGTAGAACACAAGTGAGTTGTGGACGATACAAGTCATACTGCCTACCAGCATGTCATACTTTGGTTCAGCGGTATTGTTGGACGAGACGACCCGGACCAACCTTACGCGTACGCTTACGCAAGACCGGTTCCCTCGACGTGCTTCGCACATAGATGGCTTGCGGGCGACTGTCTCTCCAACTTTAGTTGAACCGAGTGTGGCTACGCCCGGTCCTTGCGAAGGTTAAAACGGAGTCTATTTGACAAACTATCGTTGTGGTTTTGATGCGTAGGTGAGATTGGTTCTTACTTAAGCCCGTAGCAGCCACGTAAAACTTGCAACAACAAAGTAGAGGACGTCTAACTTGTTTTTGCAGGGCATGTTGTGATGTGATATGGTCAAGGCATGATGCTGAATTTTATTGTATGAGATGATCATGTTTTGTAACCGAGTTATCGGCAACTGGCAGGAGCCATATGGTTGTCGCTTTATTGTATGCAATGCAATCGCGATGTAATGCTTTACTTTATTACTAAACGGTAGTGATAGTCGTGGAAGCATGAGATTGGCGAGACGACAACGATGCTACGATGGAGATCAAGGTGTCGCGCCGGTGACGATGGTGATCATGACGGTGCTTCGGAGATGGAGATCACAAGCACAAGATGATGATGGCCATATCATACCACTTATATTGATTGCATGTGATGTTTATCCTTTAATGCATCTTATCTTGCTTTGATTGACGGTAGCATTATAAGATGATCTCTCACTAAATTATCAAGAAGTGTTCTCCCTGAGTATGCACCGTTGCCAAAGTTCGTCGTGCCCAGACACCACGTGATGATCGGGTGTGATAAGCTCTACGTCCATCTACAACGGGTGCAAGCCAGTTTTGCACACGCAGAATACTCAGGTTAAACTTGACGAGCCTAGCATATGCAGATATGGCCTCGGAACACGGAGACCGAAAGGTCGAGCGTGAATCATATAGTAGATATGATCAACATAAACGATGTTCACCATTGAAAGCTACTCCATCTCACGTGATGATCGGTTATGGTTTAGTTGATTTGGATCACGTAATCACTTAGAAGATTAGAGGGATGTCTATCTAAGTGGGAGTTCTTAAGTAATATGATTAATTGAACTTAAATTTATCATGAACTTAGTACCTGATAGTATCTTGCTTGTTTATGTTGATTGTAGATAGATGGCTCGTGCTGTTGTTCCGTTGAATTTTAATGCGTTCCTTGAGAAAGCAAAGTTGAAAGATGATGGTAGCAATTACACGGACTGGGTCCGTAACTTGAGGATTATCCTCATTGCTGCACAGAAGAATTACGTCCTGGAAGCACCACTGGGTGCTAGGCCTGCTGCTGGAGCAACACCAGATGTTATGAACGTCTGGCAGAGCAAAGCTGATGACTACTCGATAGTTCAGTGTGCCATGCTTTACGGCTTAGAATCGGGACTTCAACGACGTTTTGAACGTCATGGAGCATATGAGATGTTCCAGGAGTTGAAGTTAATATTTTAAGCAAATGCCTGGATTGAGAGATATGAAGTCTCCAATAAGTTCTACAGCTGCAAGATGGAGGAGAACAGTTCTGTCAGTGAGCATATACTCAAAATGTCTGGGTATAATAATCACTTGATTCAATTGGGAGTTAATCTTCCGGATGATTGCGTCATTGACAGAATTCTCCAATCACTGCCACCAAGCTACAAGAGCTTCGTGATGAACTATAATATGCAAGGGATGAACAAGACTATTCCCGAGCTCTTCGCAATGCTGAAAGCTGCGGAGGTAGAAATCAAAAAGGAGCATCAAGTGTTGATGGTTAATAAAACCACTAGTTTCAAGAAAAAGGGCAAAGGGAAGAAGAAGGGGAACTTCAAGAAGAACGGCAAACAAGTTGCTGCTCAGGAGAAGAAACCCAAGTCTGGACCTAAGCCTGAAACTGAGTGCTTCTACTGCAAGCAGACTGGTCACTGGAAGCGGAACTGCCCCAAGTATTTGGCGGATAAGAAGGATGGCAAGGTGAACAAAGGTATATGTGATATACATGTTATTGATGTGTACCTTACTAGAGCTCGCAGTAGCACCTGGGTATTTGATACTGGTTCTGTTGCTAATATTTGCAACTCGAAACAGGGACTATGGAATAAGCGGGCACTGGCAAAGCACGAGGTGACGATGCGCGTGGGAAACGGTTCCAAAGTCGATGTGATCGCGGTCGGCACGCTACCTCTACATCTACCTTCGGGATTAATATTAGACCTAAATAATTGTTATTTGGTGCCAGCGTTGAGCATGAACATTATATCTGGATCTTGTTTAATGCGAGATGGTTATTCATTTAAATCAGAGAATAATGGTTGTTCTATTTATATGAGTAATATCTTTTATGGTCATGCACCCTTGAAGAGTGGTCTATTCTTATTGAATCTCGATAGTAGTAATACACATATTTTGAAGCCAAAAGATGCAGAGTTGATAATGAAAGTGCAACTTATTTGTGGCACTGTCGTTTAGGTCATATCGGTATAAAGCGCATGAAGAAACTCCATACTGATGGACTTTTGGAACCACTTGATTATGAATCACTTGGTACTTGCGAACCGTGCCTCATGGGCAAGATGACTAAAACACCGTTCTCCGGTACTATGGAGAGAGCAACAGATTTGTTAGAAATCATACATACCGATGTATGTGGTCCGATGAATATTGAGGCTCGTGGCGGATATCGTTATTTTCTCACCTTCATAGATGATTTAAGCAGATATGGATATATCTACTTAATGAAACATAAGTCTGAAACATTTGAAAAGTTCAAAGAATTTCAGAGTGAAGTTGAAAATCATCGTAACAAGAAAATAAAGTTTCTACGATCTGATCGTGGAGGAGAATATTTGAGTTACGAGTTTGGTGTACATTTGAAAAACTGTGGAATAGTTTCGCAACTCACGCCACCCGGAACACCACAGCGTAATGGTGTGTCCGAACGTCGTAATCATACTTTACTAGATATGGTGCGATCTATGATGTCTCTTACTGATTTACCGCTATCATTTTGGGGTTATGCTTTAGAGACGGCCGCATTCATGTTAAATAGGGCACCATCAAAATCCGTTGAGACGACGCCTTATGAACTATGGTTTGGCAATAAACCAAAGTTGTCGTTTCTTAAAGTTTGGGGCTGCGATGCTTATGTGAAAAAGCTTCAACCTGATAAGCTCGAACCCAAATCGGAGAAATGTGTCTTCATAGGATACCCAAAGGAGACTGTTGGGTACACCTTCTATCACAGATCCGAAGGCAAGACATTCGTTGCTTAAGGTTACGATGACAGTTACATTATGAGTTTATGCATTTTGATGTACCGAAGATTGTTCGGAGTCCCGGATATGATCACGGACATGACGAGGAGTCTCTAAATGGTCGAGACGTAAAGATTGATATATTGGAAGCCTATGTTTGGACATCGGAAGTGTTCCGGGTGAAATCGGGATTTTACCGGATTACCGGGAGGTTACCGGAACCCCCCGGGAGCCATATGGGCCTTCATGGGCCTTAGTGGAAAGGAGAAAGGGGCAGCCCAAGGTGGCTGCGCCACTTCCCCCTCCCCTAGTCCTATTAGGACTAGGAGAAGGTGGCCGGCCCCCCTTTCTCTCTCTCCCCCCTTGGGAATCCTAGTTGGAATAGGATTGGGGGGGGGAGTCCTACTCCCGGAAGGAGTAGGACTCCTCCTGCGCCTCTCTCCCTGGCCGGCGCCCCCCTCCCCTCTTGGCTCCTTTATATACTGAGGTAGAGGCACCCTAGAACACACAAGTTGATCCACGTGATCTATTCCTTAGCCGTGTGCGGTGCCCCCTGCCACCATATACCTCGATAATACTGTAGCGGAGTTTAGGCGAAGCCCTGCTGCTGTAGTTCATCAAGATCGTCACCACGCCGTCGTGCTGACGAAACTCTACCCCGACACTTTGCTGGATTGGAGTCCGGGGATTGTCATCGAGCTGAATGTGTGCTCGAACTCGGAGGTGCCGTAGTTTCGGTGCTTGATCGGTTGGATCGTGAAGACGTACGACTACTTCCTCTACGTCGTGTCATCGCTTCTGCAGTCGGTCTGCGTTGGGTACGTAGACAACACTCTCCCCCTCGTTGCTATGCATCACATGATCTTGCATGTGCGTAGGAAATTTTTTGAAATTACTACGAAACCCAACAGATGTATGGATGGCCACTTGGACCGAACTTCTTTCCTTAACCCTACACCTCTCACGTCCTAGCTTGGTATTGCTCCCTTGCTTCTCCATGGCCATTTCCATGGTAACTAAGTATGCACAAGGTCTCCTCTTGAGGTAGTAGCCATGTCTCATATGAAGTTAAGGGTGGTTCAAAGAGGAGCGAGTTAACCTCCTTCTCGGTGGCGCATGCATGTGCTCCAGTCATCGTTCCACTTAGCACCTCAGGTGTTGGTGTAGAATCCATGGGGATGTTCGTGGGGCGGTCCGCACCATCTCCCCCCCCCTTCGGGGGGGGGGGGGGGTCCGCTCTCGGATCGTGAACTTTTCGCTCTAGTCGATGACACTGAAATTTTCGCTCAGCGAGTACTTTTCACAAGGGATGTCGATCTTGTAGGCGTTGTTATTGACCCTTTATAGAACCCTAAAGGGGCCATCGGCTTGGGTAGAAGCTTGGACTTGCATTATTCCGGAAAGCGATTGATAATCCCCAAGTGCAAGGAATCATCGTAGCACTTTCCAAAGGTGGAAGTGATAAGTATGGAGTGTCGAACCCACAAGGAGCTAAAGGTAAGATCAATATTCTCTCAAGCCCTATCTGTCACTGATACGACTTTACGTGCACCGAACGTTTGCTTCGAACTAGCAACGAGAAATAAAACTACATTGTGGGTATGAAGAAGATAACTTTGCATGGTAACGGAGAGCTAAAACATAAAAGTAGGTGATGTTATCATGAAGTTAGAATATATTACTAAATAATATAAATAGCGAGTGTGGAATAATGGTGGATCGGTGTGCGGAATTGTCCTAGGCAATTGTTAACAAGACCGGTAATCACTATTGCAGTTTCATATGAGGGAGAGGCATAAGCTAACATACTTTCTCTACTTGGATCATATGCACTTATGATTGGAACTCTAGCAAGCATCCGCAACTACTAAAGATCATTAAGGTAAAACCCAACCATAGCATTAAAGCATCAAGTCCTCTTTATTCCCATACGCAACAATCCCTCTTACTCGGGTTTAAGCTTCTGTCACTCTAGCAACCCACCATAAGCGAATCATGAACGTATTGCAACACCCTACAGCGGGAATCCCTCACGCTTGCGCGACACGGAGGGCACCATAGGACAGCACCAAAGTAAAACATACAACTCATACCAATCTAGATCATCAATCAACCCAAAGACGGAGGGCACCATAGGACAGCACCAAAGTAAAACATACAACTCATACCAATCTAGATCATCAATCAACCCAAAGACAAAAGATATCTACTCAAAACATCATAGGATGGCAAAACATCATTGGATCATAATATGTGGCATAAAGCACCATGTTCAAGTAGGGATTACAGCGGTGTGCGGGAGAGTGGACCGTGTAAACGAGATGAGGATGGTGACGATGATGATGGTGATGTTGATGAAGACAATCACCGTGGCGATGATTCCCCTCCTGATGGCACTCCGGCGCCACCAGAAGAGAGGAGGAGAGGTTCTCCCCCTTGTGCTCCTCCTCCATGGCCTCCAACCTCTGGTCCTTGGCCTTCATGGTGATGATGGCCCCTCCGGGATACTCCTCCATGGCCACTGGTGATGATGGCCCCCTCCGGCAGGGTGCCGGAGAGGGCCTAGATTGACTTTCTCGTGGCTACAGAGGCTTGCGGCGGCGGAACTTCTGATCTAATCTCTGTTCTCGAAGTTTTAGGGTACGAGAGTATATATGGGTGCAAGGAGTACGACGGTGGAGCTTCGGGGCCCCACGAGGCAGGGGGCGCGCCCTAGGAGGGTGGGCGCGCCCCCACCCTCGCGAGCACCTCCCTTATCTCCTGACGTAGGGTCCAAGTCCATCCGGTAGCTTTCCTTCCAAAAATAACTTCTCCAGTTGATTTCGTTCTGTTTCGACTCCGTTTGATATTCCTTTTCTTCGAAACACTGAAATAGGCAAAAAAAAGTAGATAAAATAGCATGGAGCAATAAAAAATAATATAAAAGTGGATGATAAAGCCCAATATTGTCCGAAATAGTAGATAGAATAGCATGGAGCAATCAAAAATTATAGATACGTTGGAGACGTATCAGCGATCCTTTCGAAGGTGTAGCCACAGAAGGTCTCCGGGGTTGAACACCATGTGTCTCTTTTTGGCGTTGATATTGCATGCCATTGCACTTGTGCTCGATGGTGAGTATTGTCTCTTCATGCATCTTCTTCATGTAGTTGGCTTGAGACTTGAAAATCCATTGTTGGTGCACTCCTGTAGAGGAAGCGGAAGGATATCCAAGCCATAGACCACTTCTAAGGGAGACTTCATCATTGTCAAATGTCTTCCATGATTGTAGGCGAACTCGGTAATGGGTAAGCACTCTTCCCACTCCCTGGCGTTTTTTTAATGAGTAAGCGAAGTAGGATAGATAGTGTGTGATTGACCACCTTCGTTTGGCCATTTGTTTGAGGATGATACACCAATGAGAACAAGAGCTTGATTCCTAGCTTGGCGCAAAGAGTCTTCCGAAATTAGCTCTAGTATTTAACATCACGGTATTAGATGGTTATCTTGGGCGCTCCATGTACACACAAGATTTTGAAGGAAATATGCCCTAGAGGCAATAATAAAGTTGTTATTTATATTTCCTTATATCATGATAAATGTTTACTATTCATGCTAGAATTGTATTAACCGGAAACTTAGTACATGTGTGAATACATAGACAAATAACTAGCTCGTTGAATCAAAGATGGTTAAGTTTCCTAGCCATAGACATGAGTTGTCATTTGATTAACGGGATCACATCATTAGAGAATGATGTGATTGACTTGACCCATTCCGTTAGCTTAGCACTTGATCGTTTAGTATATTGCTATTGCTTTCTTCATGACTTATACATGTTCCTATGACTATAAGATTATGCAACTCCCGAATACCGGAGGAACACTTTGTGTACTACCAAACGTCACAACATAACTGGGTGATTATAAATGTGCTCTACAGGTGTCTCCGATGGTACTTGTTGAGTTGGCATAGATCGAGATTAGGATTTGTCACTCCAATTGTCGGAGAGGTATCTCTCGGCCCTCTCGGTAATGCACATCACTATAAGCCTTGCAAGCAATATGACTAATGAGTTAGTTGCGGGATGATGCATTACGGAATGAGTAAAGAGACTTGCCGATAACGAGATTGAACTAGGTATTGAGATATCGACGATCGAATCTCGGGCAAGTAACATACCGATGACAAAGGGAACAATGTATGTCATTATGCGGTTTGACCAATAAAGATCTTCGTAGAATATGTGGGAGCCAATATGAACATCCAGGTTCCGCTATTGGTTATTAACCGGAGACATGTCTCGGTCATGTCTACATAGTTCTCGAACCCATAGGGTCCACACGCTTAGCGTTCGGTGACGATCGGTATTATGAGTTTATGTGTTTTGATGTACCGAAGGTAGTTCGGAGTCCCGGATATGATCACGGACATGACGAGGAGTCTCGAAATGGTCGAGATATAAAGATCGATATATTGGATGACTATGTTTAGACATCGAAAAGGTTTCGAGAGAGTTTGGGCATATACCGGAGTACCGGGGGGTTACCGGAACCACCCGGGGAGTCAATGGGCCTTAATGGGCCATAGTGGAAAGGAGGAGGAGGCGGCCAAGGTTGGGGCGCCCCCCCCCCTAAGCCCAATCCGAATTGGGAGGGGGGCCAGGCCCCCTTTCCTTCTCTCCTTCTCCCCCTTCCTTCCCTCTCTTACTCCAACTAGGGAAGCAGGAATCCTACTCCCACCGGGAGTAGGACTCCCCCCTTGGGCGCGCCTAGGAGGCCGGCCCTCTCCCCCTCCTCCACTCCTTTATATACGGGAGAGGGGGCACCCCATAGACACACAAGTTGATCATTGATCTCTTAGCCGTGTGCGGTGCCCCCCTCCACCATAATGCACCTCGGTCATATCGTCGTAGTGCTTAGGCGAAGCCCTGCGCTGGTAGCTTCATCATCACCGTCATCATGCTGTCGTGATGACGAAGCTCTCCCTCGACACTCTGCTAGATCGTGAGTTCGTGGGACGTCACCGAGCCGAACATGTGCAGATCGTGGGGGTGCCGTACTTTCGGTGCTAGGATCGGTCGATCATGAAGACGTACGACTACATCAACCGCGTTGTCATAATACTTCCGCTTTCGGTCTACGAGGGTATGTGGACAACACTCTCCCTTCTCGTTGTTATGCATCACCATGATCTTGCGTGTGCGTAGGAATTTTTTTGAAATTACTACGTTACCCTACAGATTTCCCTACAAAATAAAGTTGCAACATGTCAAGCATCATCGGTCTTGTGGCATGGAATAAAGTGTGTCATCTTAGAGAATCTATCAACAACTATGAATATCGAGTCTTTTTTATTTTTATTCCTAGGCAAACCAAATATGAAATACATGCTTATGTCATCCCAATGTGCACATGAAATAGGCAATGTCATGTAAAGATCATGGGATTGAGCTTTGAGCTTAACTTTGCGGCATGTATTGCATCGGTTGACAGAGCGTCCAACATCGCGAAACACCCTTGGCCAAAAGTACTTGTGGGCAACGTCACATAAGTCTTTTCACGCGCAAAGTGCCTCATGAGTCCCCCACCATGTGATTCTTGCAAAAGTAGTAAACGTAAAAAAACTCTCGGGAACATAAAGCTTGTTAGCACGCATTAGATAACCGTCTTTCATGTAATATATGGTTCCCAACAAGTTCCATTTTGACAATTAACAAAAGAAGGCGCAAAGAAAGCATCATGCTCATACAAATCTTTAATATGATCAAAGCCAACGACATAGTGTTCAAGTTGGGTGATTAACATGCATTTGCGAGAAAAAGCAATCGCTACGACATTTTCTTTACCCTTCTTGTATAAGATGACATAAGGAAAAGGCTCGATATATTCACTCCATTTAGAATGACAACTATTCAACTTACATTGACCCTTGAATAACTTCTGCATCTTGATTGTAACCCTGTAGTTATGGAATAAAATTCCCATTTTCTCCACAAAAAAAGAGGATCCTTTTTTTTGTGAATCGACGATTGAATTGAACCTTACGTATTTCAAGTACGGTAGATGGGCAATAATTGGATAGTAGTAATTTTGGGAAAGTAATAATTACGAGACAATAATAATTGGATAGTAATAATTACAAACTTAATGGTAATGATAACATTGAGCGTGCTAGACATGTTTAGTGCTAAAAGTCGAGGAAATATAGGCCGTTAACTCAACAAGATGCGTTGGATGTCTGCACTTACTCCTTTTGTAACATTAAAAATAATTGACATTTAAGGGAGAATGAGCATTTTCTGTTTGACGCCAAAAGCCGGGATGCTAAAATTTGACAAAGGCCAAATATTGGCTAGTGATTGGTTACCAATTTTTTGGCAACATTTGATTTTTTTTAAAATTTTGCTAATATGAGACGTTAGCATCAAACCAATTAGCCTAACTAATTGTATAGTTATAATTCTGGGACTGTAGTCATTGGAAAGTAATAACGACATGGCAATCAAAACAGAATATTCATAATTACAACAATTTTTTTGAAAAGAAAGCCTACTGGCACTTTTATTTATGTGGTGGCAGAGTTACATCATGAAAGTACACGAGGTAATAAGAATTCAGGAGTAACAACCACCCAAACATAGCTAGTTTTAGAATCATAACAAGTCCTAGCCAAGAAATGTGCCAGCCCATTCGCTTCCCTGGAACAAAAACTGAACGATATTGATGTAACACCATGAGCCAAGTGAAAGCAGTCTGCAAGTAATGCTGAGCATGCTGGACCGTTATACAAGTTATGGCAATACTCCCGAACTCCCGCCCCAGTACTGGGTGGCGTCGAGGTTATCTCACCAACGAACTGCATAAAAGAGATTTTCGATGTCGGCGTACTAAACTCAGGTATTCCAGAACTGCAACGATAAAATTGTGACGACAACACCTCGGAGCTCAACTCCCCGGGACACTTCCACAAAACCCCTGACAGGAGGCACCAAGACAATGTTCTCGTCACAAAACCATCGGAACGATTCCAAGATACCCGCGTGATCCTAATTTTTTTTAGTGAAATTTGAGAAGAGAAGAGTCAAAACTCTACGTGAGGATGCCTTACCAGAGCGATGAGGAGACTGGGAAGTAAAAAGAATTCCTAAACTCTCCGATATATAATTCTAAATGACTCAAAACATTTTTCTAGACACAACTCGGCTGCTAAAAACGATCAATCAGTGGGGGCTCCTAAGGTCGGGGAAGGCTCTGATTACCAACTTGTAACACCCTCGATGCGACTACAGCTCCCACGTGTCGAGGCACGACTTAGAGACATAATCGCATTGAAGGCATATGTCGCAAGTGAGGTAATCTTCACACAACCCATGTAATACATAAGGGAAAAGATACATAGTTGGATTACAATCGCCACTTCACACAATTACATGAATAAAACATTACATCATCCAGATACAATCAAGGTCCGACTACGGAACCAAAATAAAAGAAGAACCCCAAATGCGACACGGTCCCCGATCGACCCCAACTGGGCTCCACTACTGATCAACTAGAACGAAACAACACAAAGGACAACATCTTCATCGAGCTCCTCCTGAGCTTGGTTGCGTCATCTGCACGGACTCATCGGCACCTGCAAGCTGGTTTTGGAAGTATCTGTGAGCCACGGGGACTCAGCAATCTCGCACCCTCGCGATCAAGACTATTTAAGCTTATGGGTAAGGTAAAGGTATGAGGTGGAGCTGCAGCAAGCGACTAGCATATATGGTGGCTAACATACGCAAATGAGAGCGAGAAGAGAAGGCAAAGCACGGTCGATAAAAGTATGATCAAGAAGTGATCCTAAAACAACCTACGTAAAGCATAACTCCAACACCGTGTTCACTTCCCGGACTCCGTCGGAAAGAGACCATCACGGTAACACACGCGGTTGATGCATTTTAATTAAGGTCAACTTCAGGTTTTCTACAACCGGACGTTAACAAATTCCCATCTGCCCATAACCGCGGGCACGGCTTTTGAAAGTTCAAATCCCTGCAGGGGTGTCCCAACTTAGCCCATCACAAGCTCTCACGGTCAACGAAGGAATAGACCTCCTCCCGAGACATTCCGATCAGACTCGGTATCCCGGTTCTACAAGACATTTCGACAGGGTAAAACTAAACCAGCAACACCACCCAGATATGCCGACAAATCCCGATAGGAGCTGCACATATCTCGTTCTCAGGGCACACCGGATGAGCAAGACGTCGGGTAAGCCAGCCCAGAGTTGCCCCTGGTAGCCTCGGACATCGCTCAGTTGGACCAACACTCAGAGGAGCACTGGCCCAGGGGGGTAGAATAATGATGACCCTCAGGAGCGCGACTCCCAAGGGAAAGGAAAAAGGCTAGATGGCAAAATGGTAAAAACAATGTTGGGCATTGCTGGAGGAGTTTTACTCAAGGCGAACTGTCAAGGGGTTCCCATAATAGCCCAACCGCGTAAGGAACGCAAAATCCGGGAACATAACACCGATATGACGGAAACTAGGGCGGCAAGAGTGGAACAAAACACTAGGCATAAGGCCGAGCCTTCCACCCTTTACCAAGTATATAGATGCATTAATTAAATAAGATATATTGTGATATCCCAACAAGTAAACATGTTCCAACAAGGAACAACATCTCCATGTTCCAACAAGGAACAAACTTCAATCTTCACCTGCAACTAACAACGCTATAAGAGGGGTTGAGCGAAGCGGTAACATAGCCAAACAACGGTTTGCTAGGACAAGGTGGGTTAGAGGCTTGGTTCAACAATATGGGAGGCATGATAAGCAAGTGGTAGGTATCGCAGCATAGGCATAGCAAAAGAGAGAGCAACTAAGCAAGCAAAGATAGAAGTGATTTCGAGGGTATGGTCATCTTGTCTGAGATCCCGCAAGGAAGAAGAACGAGTCCATGAAGAAGACAAACGGACGTAGACGAACGGGCCCTCACAAACGCGACGTTACTGGAACCAACCCGAAGAAGAAAACACCGGAAAGAAGCACACAACATAGTAAAAAACCAACACATAAGCATGTCATGATGCACAATCAAGTATGATGCATGTCCGGTTTAAAGAAGCAAGGCATGGCAAAGTGCACAAACAATCCTACAGATTAAATGGAGCTCAATATGCAACGAGTTGCATATTGACGAAACACCACGATAAGTTATTTAGTTTGATCCCGTTTATGTACCCAACAATATTAAATGTTGTTAAATATGGCAAGAGGGTGAAGCAAAGTAAACTAACTATTTAGGCAAGTTTAAATGAGGCCGGAAACAACGAACAACAATTCCGGTAAATCCCCATGTCCATATATTAGGTTTGGTCCTGTTCTGCCCTAAACCATATTTTAGGGTTGTTAGACATGGCAAAGTGATGCCACCATGTTAAACTAGACATTTTTCTACCCCATTTATATATAAAGTTTGTTTAAAATGGAGCTACGGTTATTTAGTTATGAAATAAAGCATTTTAACATGGCATAGGAGCAAATTTAAACAACCAACATTTTAAATATTTAAAACATGGATGAAAAAGATATATTATTAAACTAGATGAAAAACTAAGCAAGTTTCATATTAAGTTTGTTTTAATCCGATGCACGGTTTGTGAGATATTAAATGCATAAAGTTTAGGGGCTCTTCTGAAAAACTGCAGTCTCAGGAAATAAACAGAAAAACGCAGAGCCTAAAAAAAATCTATTCGGGCCAAAACTGGCAGGCCGGCCCAACAAGTAAAAAAACAAAAGGGGAAAAGCTGGGGTGGCTCACATTGGGCTGAGGCCCAGTTGGGAAGAGGCTGTAACAGGCCGGATCTGGGGAAGTAGGGTGGATCTAGGCAGTGGCCCAGCGAGGCGATGCGAGAGCGCACGGTCAACGGGAGCAGGTGCGTCTTCGTCCTTGAACTCGTGCTCGAAGCAGGACCTAGCGGCGGCCCTGGACTCCTACGGAAGCAGGCGACGGCCAAGGGAAGGTCGAGGGCGGACGGGACGGGCGTAGGGGTCGCGAACGAGCAGGACGGAGAGGAAGCAGTGGCGCGGTCCATACAGAGGGTCAACCCGGGCGCGCCCGGCTCGTCCTCGAAGCAGAGGCGAGGCGCTCGCCGAGAGGAGACAGGACGGCGACAACGGACTTGGCGGGGAGGAGGCAGGGAACACAGGGCCTCGTGAAGCAGGACGACGGCGGCGGACTTTGCGTACGGCGAGGCTGACGGAGGCCGGACGGACCTGTCCGTTCCAAGGTCAGGCGACGGAGCTTGCCTCCTGCAGGAACAAGGCAACGGTGGCGCTGCTCCTGCGGCTTGAACGTCTGCACATCAAAACGGGAGAGGGAGAGAGAGGGAAATGAGCACGGGCAGCAGGGGAAAGAAAGAAGGAAGGAACGAGAGAGGAGGCGCGAGGTTGGTTCCGGCGCTGCTGCTGGTGGCCGGCGGAGATGACTCGGTGGTTGGCCTGCGCGAGGGAGACGAGGTGAGGAGGAGGCGCTCGGCTGCAGTCTCGATCCCATCTGGATTGAGCGCTGGGAGACAGCGCGCCGTGGGGGTTGGCTCGGGGCTCGGGCAGGATTGGTGGGGATGGATTTCTGGATCAGTTTGGTGGTTGGTTGGGTGAAGAGCTCGAGGTGGATTGGAAGGTGGCGGCGGCCGAGAGGGATCGATGGGACATCTCCCTAGAAGCTAGGGTTTTGCCCGGATTTAGACTAGGGAGTTTTTATATAAGGAAAGGAGGAGAACTTTAGGGGCTAATCCGTCCCTTTAAATAAAATCGAACGGTCGAGAAAAATAAACTAGGAAGTCCAAATGAGAAAACGGTGACGTTTTGTAGATGTTTGGAGATGATCCGGATCCAACGGTGACGACTGCCCGGGTCGGGTCCGGGACAACTTTCGACGCGCGCGAGGGGGGTGCGGGCTGACGAGAGAGGTTAGGTTGGACCTGGCGGTAGGTAGTGAGCTGTGTAGACGGTCTCGAGCTGAGAGAAGAGAAGAGAGGGGGGCCCGGCGACTGTTTCCGGAGACCGAAAACGTCCGACGTTAGACCGGCTATAATGCCGCTATAGTTTAACGGTTGGGCTATCAAACGAACTCCGAATGCGATGAAACTTGACAGGCGGTCTATCTACACTATAATAAGACCGCACGTCAACTCTCGTCCCATTCTGAGAACATTTTTCGGACACTTATAAAATAATATTTCGGACATGCCGCGGGCGCGTGCAAGTGTGTCTGGGCTCAGAATGGACGACGGACGGAACTGGGGAACCCGGACGGATGCAAGTTTTGAAAACATGATGATGCAATGCATATGATGACATGACAAGATGCAACACGCAAGCAAATGACATGGCAACGCCGGCGAATAACTGGAAGACACCTGACGCAATAGTCTCGGGGCGTTACACCATGAATGATACAGATGAACATCTCGAACGGTCAATTTATTAGCAGCTACTACTAACCACATCCTAGTTCTTACTTATAGCACATGGTACAGTGGCAATAGCGCTTGACCCCCTTGGCGGTGCAGTAGGCCGCCTTGACCCTCATGTCCGGGTTCTGGTTGGCGCACTCCTGCGCGCACAGCCAGTCCATGCATATCAGGGAGAAGAAGTGCTCTTCCTCGCATCTCTCTGCGCGGAAAGAAATACATGGATGGATGGACGCAGTTAGCAGGAGATCTTTTTTCGTGGAAGAGAGATGGAAAAGAGAAGGGCAAGGCAATCGAGTACCTGCTGCAAGAGCGGGGCTTGCTGCTAGAAGGGTGAGCACGACGAGGAAGCAGAGAGCGCTTCTCCCCTCCATAGGTGGGTGTGTGTTTGTTTTGAGAGGACGGTCTCGAATTGTATCTGGAACACAAGATTGATATTGCACTCTGCGAGACACACACAGTATAGGTAGAAGAGATCGTATTCAGGGCCGTCTCCAGGAATTCGAGGGCCCGGTGCGAAAAGAAAATTGGGACCCTAAATTTTAAAAAATATACAATTACGCAAGCATAATCACCTAATTATGTAATTAAAATTTATATTATTTCATACAATGCTTAGAATATTCTGAAGTATCAATGCAAAATACTAAAACCAATAAACTGACCTCATTCTCAAAGTGTCATCCGTCTTGTGTTCCTTGAAATGAAATCTTCAATTACATCTTCATAATTAATCTTCTCCAAGACATCATTTTCAAGTGCTATTGTCGCCAAACCATTGAGTCTTTCTTGTGTCATAGTTGAACGCAAATATGATTTCAGCAACTTGAGTTTAGAGAAGCTCCTTTCCGCAGTTGCAACAGTTACAGGAATGGTTAACAAAATCCTGTATGCAATAATAGCATTAGGATAGAAGGGGCGCTTCATTAGAATCTCAAGAATATCAACGGGGCCCATAGATTTCTTAACTAAATCCTAGATGAAAATTAACTCGTAAAACAATTCAGCTCCATCAATATCTTTGTGTTCTCCATTCTTAAGTGCATCCTCAAGATTAACACAAGCAGCCAGCAAACTCTTATCATCCATAGATCGCAGCCTATCTGAAGTAAATAAGAAACCAAAAGTTTTTTCATACCCCTGATATTGCTCAAACCTCATGGTAAGTGAAACTATAGCTTGATCGACCACTTGTAGAAAATAATTGACCCTAAATGACTCCTCTGCAGATTGTGAAGCAATAGATGCATCATCTGCACCCTCATCGAATTGTCTTCTTCTTTTGATTTTCCGCTTGGTGCGGAACTCTGGATGAATATCCATCTCAAGTGCAATTTCTTTTGCATCTTCCAATGCTTTTGAAAAGCCAGTTTCTCTATACTTCTTGAAAAAGGAAAGCAGACCCTGTATAGACTCAATTGCAATATCAATAAGCATGTCCTTTGATTGTAGCTGCTTGCTGACTAAATTAACAGCGGATAATATATCATACCAGATAATTATTGACAATAAAAATTCAAAACCACCAAGTTCATTTTCTGCCAATGATTGTGCTTCACTACTTGTCAATGGATCCTTATCAGTTTCAGCCACTTGTAGTAAAGCCTCCCTTATTTCTGGCATTTGAATCCATATAGCCTTAACACTCTCAACATGACTCTCCCAACGAGTAGATGACAATGACTTGACAGTCAACTTCTTTAAGTTATCTTTGAGAATTTGCCATCGTTTAGTCGAATTAGCAAATATTGTATAGATGCGTTGTATAATTCCAAAGAAGTCTGTTGCTTTACGACAAGACTTCGCCATATCGCATAGTGCCAGATTTAGACTATGACAACCACAAGCTGAATAAAATTCCCTTGGATATTTGTCCAGAAATTTCTTTTGTACCCCTTTATTGTTTCCTTTCATATTTGACCCATTATCATAACCCTGCCCTCTCACATTGTCCACATCAAGGCTAAGATTATTCAACTCCTCTTCTAGAACATTAAACAAACCTTGCCCAGTGGTATCATTCACCTCCAAAAAGCCTAAGAAAGATTCTTCGATGCAAACAGAAGCAGAAGATGTATCTACATACCTAATTATCAAAGACATTTGTTCTTGGTGGCTTGCATCAGGAGTACAATCAAGGATAACTGAGAAATATTTTGCTTCCTTTACCTTTTCAATGATTCTTGACCTGATGGCAGTAGCGAGCATGTTTATTAACTCATTCTGTATAGAAGGGCCAAGGTAGTGATCACGAATTTTTTCATTGGTGATGCGGTCAACATGCTCTTTGATAACTGGGTCAAATTCAGCCAACATTTCAATCAGTCCTAGAAAATTCCCATTGCTCTCTTGGTACAACTTGCTATTGCTGCCACGAAATGCTATATTATGTTCTGCAAGAAATTTTACAATCAACAAAATCCCGAGCAAAACTTTTCTCCAATGCTCCTTTTCCTTTTCAAGTTCTCGCTGAGCAACTTTGTCAATTGTTTGATTCTTCTGCATCCTGAGACGGAAGTCATACCATGCAGTCATATTTGTGATATGCTCTCTACTTGATTCATGCTCTTTTAGTCTAGCCCCAAGATGAATCCAGTCACTTAAACCCTCATTTGCTAGCTGTCCTCTCACATGCCCCCTTTTTAATAATTTGCAACAGAAACAAAATGCTTTATCGAGGCCGCTGTTGTACACAAGCCACTCTCTGTCAAACTTTTCTCCATTTGGGAGAATTCTACTAAATGATAATGCAGAAAACCTTCTAGAGAACTTGTCATAAGGACCATACTCAATATCTTCTCTTTTAGGACCCTTTTGCAGCAAGATATCAATCTTTTTCGGATCAAGTCCATCCCAATTTCTAGGATCAAATATATCGGGCTGAACGGAATTATTCATGTCATCCGAAATATTAGGATCATGATCTTCATCTAAAATATTGACATCATTACCTTCATCAATTTCTGTAGCGGCAACCTCAACCTCTTGGGCATTATCAGCAAGACCATGATCACCTTCATGAATTTCTGCAGTGACAACCTCAACCTCTACTGCATTATCATCGTGACCATCATCAATATTACCATCTGGAGTATGATTTTCAGAATTATTTTGGGGTACTATCACAGCCCATTTATCAAGAGCACCCCTTTGAATTTCAGCATCTTCTTCTAATTTCTGTTTCTTCTTACACTTGAAGGCACCAGAATCATACTTTCTTCCAGAACTAGAATGCATGATTATTTCTGTTTCAATGAAATATATACTCTTTCAATTTATTTGAACTGATGAGCTCACATGAAATATAGGCTTGTGACATGTATAGGTAGTTCAAAAAACTTACAATCAGATAGAACCTTGATTTTGTACTTGGACGATAGTACGAGCAACTACTGAAATTCTCGAATCTGTGACTACTTCTGAACTTGAACGACTGCACAAAAAATCATTCCCAAACATATTAACATAACTCTGTAATTTGTATCAAAATTAGAGAAAAGGGGAGAGCGTAGGGAGCAGGGAGGGCACCACACCGGTTGGTCTTCTGTTCCTGATTTCCTGTTGGGCGGCACCGCGGCAGTGTCGGCCGGCCGCCGGCGCGACGGCATCCAGCGCTAGAAAGTAGTCCGCTTCTTGCCCATCGCCTCGCTGAACCTGCAAGGTTGCAACGCGATCGACCGATCGCCACCGAGCCGCCGATTCAATCGGAAGCGATGGGGAGATGGAAAGCCTAGCGATCAGGCAAGGAATAGAAAGCGGAAGTTACGGAACGTACTGCACTGGGGCTGTCGTTTCATCTACGATCGATCAATCCACGCGATGGGAAAGCCTATCGCTCGAGACTTGACCGGACCAGGCCCAAGAAGGCCTAAAACTGAATTTTTTCCAGACTATACATATATTTATATGGACCCTAGTTGGGGGCCCTGTGCGAGCGCATAGCTCACACAAGCCCTTGGACGGCCCTGATCGTATCCTCTATATCTATAACATTATACTCCCTAGTTTTAAAGAGCCCACATTGAATTGAGGTCACCAATGGAGATTGAGTCATCCGATTTTGACCGGGTCAACAATTTCTCAAAGCTATCTCATTCAATTCTTTTATACTATATGTTGGGGAACGTAGTAATTTCAAAAAATTTCCTACGCACACGCAAGATCATGGTGATGCATAGCAACGAGAGGGGAGAGTGTGATCTACGTACCCTTGTAGATCGACAACGGAAGCGTTTGGTTGATGTAGTCGTACGTCTCCATGGCCCGACCGATCAAGCACCGAAACTACGGCACCTCCGAGTTCTAGCACACGTTCAGCTCGATGACGATCCCCGGACTCCGATCCAGCAAAGTGTCGGGGAAGAGTTCCATCAGCACGACGGCGTGGTGACGATCTTGATGTACTACTGTCGCAGGGCTTCGCCTAAGCACCGCTACAATATTATCGAGGACTATGGTGGCAGGGGGCGCCGCACACGGCTAAGAATATGATCACGTGGATCAACTTGTGTTTCTCTGGGGTGCCCCTGCCTCCGTATATAAAGGCTCAAGGGGGGGGGTGCGGCCGGCCTAGAGGTGGCGCGCCAGGAGGAGTCCTACTCCCTCCGGGAGTAGGATCCCTCCCCCCAATCCTAGTTGGAATAGGATTCGCAGAGGGGGGAAAAGAGAAAGGGGGGCCGGCCCCCTCTCCTTGTCCTATTCGGACCAAAGGAGGGGAGGGGGGCGCGGCCCATCTTAGGCTGCCTCTTCTCTTTTCCACTAAGGCCCACTAAGGCCCATATAGCTCCCGGGGGGTTTCGGTAACCTCCCGGTACTCCGGTAAAATCCCGATTTCACCCGGAACACTTCCGATATCCAAACATAGGCTTCCAATATATCAATCTTTATGTCTCGACCATTTCGAGACTCCTCGTCATGTACGTGATCACATCCGGGACCCCGAACAACCTTCGGTACATCAAAACCTATAAACTCATAATATAACTGTCATCGAAACCTTAAGCGTGCGGACCCTACGGGTTCGAGAACAATGTAGACATGACCGAGACATGTCTCCGGTCAATAACCAATAGCGGGACCTGGATGCCCATATTGGCTCCTACATATTCTACGAAGATCTTTATCGGTCAGACCGCATAACAACATACGTTGTTCTCTTTGTCATCGGTATGTTACTTGCCCGAGATTTGATCGTCGGTATCCAATACCTAGTTCAATCTCGTTACCGGCAAATCTCTTTACTCGTTCCGTAATACATCATCTCGCAACTAACTCATTAGTTGCATTGCTTGCAAGGCTTAAGTGATGTGCATTACCGAGAGGGCCCGGAGATACCTCTCCGACGATCGGAGTGACAAATCCTAATCTCGAAATACGTAACCCAACATGTACCTTTGGAAACACCTGTAGAGCACCTTTATAATCACCTAGTTACGTTGTGACGTTTGGTAGCACACAAAGTGTTCCTCCGGCACACGGGAGTTACATAATCTCATAGTCATAGGAACATGTATAAGTCATGAAGAAAGCAACAGCAACATACTAAACGATCGGGTGCTAAGCTAATGGAATGGGTCATGTCAATCAGATCATTCAACTAATGATGTGATCCCGTTTAATCAAATGACAACTCTTTGTCCATGGTTAGGAAACATAACCATCTTTGATTAACGAGCTAGTCAAGTAGAGGCATACTAGTGACACTTTGTTTGTCTATGTATTCACACATGTATTATGTTTCCGGTTAATACAATTCTAGCATGAATAATAAACTTTTATCATGATATAAGGAAATAAATAATAACTTTATTATTGCCTCTAGGGCATATTTCCTTCACTATACACCATGCTTCCTAATTTTTAAAGTCTCGGAACTAATTGAGGTCTTCAATGGCTCATCCCGATTTTGACTGGGCCCACAATTTCTCAAGGGCCCTCCCATTCAATTATTTTAATTCTCTGTGTTACCGTTTTGAAGCCCTTTCATTTAATTGATGTATTTAATTTTGGATTTGGTTTATGATTTTGACCGGACCAACGATTTTTCAAATCAATCAGCAACAAATGGCCTATAAAAACATATCAATTCCACACACCCTCCCACCACCTAGATAAAATAAGTGTAACCATGTGATACTATAGCACCAATATAGTACATGCAGTCACTGACCCAGAAATATCTTCATATAAATATACGTTGGTTAGCGGATAACACTGAACCACACCACAAAAGGCCCATCAAATCACCGCATTATAAATAGAAACAAAACACACTCCATCATCTCCCCACCTGTCAAACTAAATATTCCATCAGTTACAAAATATAAGGGGTATTATTTTTTGGAAAGTCAAATTTCTTTAGCATTAACCAAGTTCAGAGCAAAAAATATCGACACCGACAATATTAAACAAAAGAGTATGGAAATCCACCATTTCATGATGAATCTATTCATACCGATTTGATATTATGAATTTTGATATATTTCTCTATAAATTTGATTAAACTTAAAAGGTTTGACTATAAAAAATACACCTTATATTTTGAAACGGAGTGAGTAATCATTTTAAGAAACACAACAACAACGACGACGATGCAATAAGGGACGCCTAACCCTTCTAGTATGGGAGAAAGAGAAATGATTAATCATAGCGCTTAAAAATCCAGCTAGACTTGAGAGAGGATCAATCATAGTTGTTGAAAATCCAGTTGGACTTGCCTTTTTTATTGCATGGAATTAGTTTTTTTTAGCGGAACACCTGAACTTTATTACTACATCACCCGAACTTTATTCCTTTTCTATTACATGGAATTAGTTTTCCTTTCTAGATGAAGGCTTGCATGGAATTAACTTTTTTTTAGACAAATTGCATGGAATTAACTATTCCTGAGGGTGCGGGCTTGGGCTCATTCTAAAGAAGAAGGAAAGCTTTTCTCCTCAGTCTAGTCGCTGGTGCAGGCTCATTTCCGCCCCATTGCATGGGCTGAACAACTAGTGCTACCACATTTTATTTTATTACTTTTAAAAACTAATGCTACCCCACGTCCTCATGTTCCCGTGGATGCTTTGCTCGAACACTGCCAAATCGGCCCTTCCTCTGTCATAGCCTCCTATACATTCTAGATCTCCCGCCGTCGCGCTACCACGGTCGACGTACTAGTCATGGATGGCGCCGAAGACGAGTAACGTCAATCTGGGACGAGGAGGAGGGAGGCGCACGCGTTGGAGTATGCCCGGCGGCGTAGCCGGGCTGTGGGTGTAGGGGCAAGGGTTTGCCTAGTTGGGGCGCGACTAGTTCCGCGCACTGCGAGCCCTACCATGGCTCGCTTGCAGGGTGCATGTATTGGGTTGGCCTAGTAACCGCATCACATCATCATCCTGATGCCATGTTATTTTTTGTTTATGCTTTCAATTTTTGTTCATATTTTTTTTTGCTTATTTTTAACCTCTGCTTATATTTCAAAACATTTTAAATATAGATATTACAAAAAACAATTTACATAAACCCTAAAAGTGTTAATATTGTATTCGAAAAATGTTCAACATGTATAGAAATATTTTCTGATGTATATGAAATATGTACAATGTCCATGAAACAATGTATGTGACATTAAAAAAATGGTTATACATTGTAAAAAACATTTGTTTAATTAAAAAATATGAATCGTTCATTAAAAGAATGTGTGTTACATTTTTAAAAATATTCACAAGTTTAAAAAATGTATTCATCACACTAAACAAAATCTTTGTACAATGCAAAAAAAGTTTGCATAGCTCACAAAACATGCTTTTATCATTAAAAACATTCCGATGTGTATTTAAAAAAAATGACAAACATGTATTCGACAAAATGTTCAAAACACGCTTTTGAACAAATGTTAAACATGTATTTGAAAAATATGAAACATAAAAAAAACTGTTTTTACATGTATACAAAAAGATGTATAATGTGTATGAAAAAATAGACATCAATACATATATTAGAAAATTGTTTAACCATGTATTTTAAAAATGTTAATGGTGTGTAAAAAATGGTCCTAATGCATACAAAAAAATGTAGGCATGTGTTGAAAAAGAAAAAAAACCATAGAAAATCGGTGAAAACGAAGAAAGAAACAAAAACCCAAGAAAGCAACAAAGAAAATGAGGGGAAAAAGAAAAAAAACTAGAAAGGAAAAATAAAGAAAACTGAAGAAAAGACCAAAAAGAAAGAAAAAGAAAAGGAAAAAGAAAACCGAAAAAGATAGGATAATAATGGTCAATTTGTCGTCGGTCGTTAGACCAAGTTGCCAGGTGTTAGTAAATTGAAAATGTCATGATGTGACTAAATAGGTGCAGTTATCAATATACCATAGGATGACATGGCAAAAACAATAACATATGGGTTGTGCAAATGAGGGCTAAAAATTGTCATGGTGTATACAAAAACACCAACAACAAATTTGCCATGAAACAACTAGGTAGGTAAAAAGTAGCATCAACATGGGGAGTGAAAAGCATCAATGCCTCCTTTCGAGGACGACTGCCAATTGCCACACTCTTCCCTCTCATATCCATGAAATCGTCATCATCATCAGCTGAGCCATTCCTAATCATCTTTAAAATGAAAATCTGCACATGAAAGACTAACACAAATTAGTTGATGGCAAAAGGTCTCCAACACATAAAACAATTCTATAACCACAATCATATAATGGAAACTGTGCGAACACACAAAACTGGACGATGGCAATTCTGCGTTAACAGGTGATTAAATTAAAATAGTGCATGCCAAAAAAATATGTAGCGCACACAAAATATAAAACTAGGTACGTAATGAAAGCATGCCGAAAATCACCATCACAAACATAAAGAAGCCATGGCAAATCTACATTGCACCACCATATGGGAGAGCATTGGAAAACCTGTGTCACACCCATATTATTCCATGGAAAAACTAAAGTAACGATATAATGAGAGCATGGCAAAAAGGGAGTAAATTCACCAACAACACAACACATGAGACCTTGACAATATGCATTAACAAAAGGAAAAAAAATATAGCATGGCAAATCTCTAAAATAGACATATAGTCCAGGGCATAATCTGTAATGACAATACCAGGACAGCATGGTAAGTTCCTCCAGCACACACAACATGGCATGGCAAAATGTATAGGAACAATATCGGTGGACCATGGGAAAATCCCAATCAGCCACATATGATCATGTTAACTCTAGACCAACCAAATTTGGAGAGCATGGCAATAATCTCCGTCACACACAAACTGGACCATTGGCCAGTCTCTGCTATGCAGAGAAGGAAACGTGGCAAAAGATGGGGTAAAGTGACCAATAAGAGAACAAAATCAGCCAAAATAACGACCCTAGAACTGTTGGGATCAATATGTCTCAAATAGCTAATTTGGCATTCGCCCTCATTGACGCAAATTTGGCTTTAAAATTTGCGCACATAAGAACAAATTCTTCACAACACTAAAAAGGCAAAAAAGAAAAAAAATGAAACCCGCCAATGCCCATGGCCCTCTTGCGGACGCTCACCGCCGCCGCCGCGCTCAGTCCGACGAGCACTACGGTCCTCCCCATCGTGACGACTTTAACAACTTGGAAGTCCTACTCTGACAACACCATCGTCGGCAGGCGGAGCAACATACTTTGAGTCCTAGCCCAATGTCGGCGGTTGACCATGCTTGAATCGTCGGCTAAGACAAAGCTACAAGGCGGAGAGCGTGAGGGGGAAGAGAAGGAATGAGCAAATGCGGTTAGTGGGGCGAATGGAGGGGAGGAAGATAGGGGTTAGTGAGATCGGATCGTTCGCTAGATTGGGGGTTAGAGCGAACCGTTTACGCGCGTTACGTGGTGAGCCTCCCCATGCCAATATTTGCAATTTCCTAACACTAGTAAGTGTGCATGTGCAATGCACGTCTAATCATATATCTAATCATTAATCACATGTGAAAACGCATGTCGTTTGGTATAATTAGTACCCCAACGTGAACATATGCTACTACATTACATCCATTTTTAATTTTGTATATAATTAAGAGCCATTTATATGCCAAAATCTGATATTAGAAACAGTATTGATCAGTTTTAGATCTTATATATAAACCTAAATTAAGCAATCATTATATGCATTCATTTCCAAAGCAACACATGAAGGCTTCGTCGTAAAGAACTGTGGTATCTTCACATACTCCCTCTGTCTTTGAGAGAGTGTACTTTCAACTTTGTTGAAGGATCAAACTATCTCAAAGCACGATCGAGTTTATGCAAAAATATATGAATGTTTGTGAAACAAATAGTTATACGATGAAAATATATTTTATCATGAATCTAATGCTACTAATTTGATGTCAGAAATGTTGGTGTATTATTATATAAATACGGTCAAACATAAAAGAGTTCTACTTTCCAACAACGTAGTAGTATAGAATCAAGATTAATTAAACTTAAACAGAATTAGTCTAATTTCCTAACAATCAACAAATTATTTCCACGCTTTCAAAAAAAAAACAAATTATTTCCACGGTGGAACGGTATGGTCCAAAACCGATCATTTTCGCAAAAAATAAAATAAAATGTAACCAATCGTATAATCTTCCAAAACCGATTTGCTTGGTCTCGAAGCCAAGGATGCTATTGATGATCCTATATCCCAACAAACACGCACGCACGCACAAAGTCAGGGATTACAACTAATTAATCATGATTCTGTGCTATATTAAATCAGATCCCACAGCTGTTGTAGATCCATTGCTACGCACGAACAAAGTTGTACGTTTCATCGGAGAAGAAGGCGAATCCAAGAGCTTGGGATGATTAATCCCATGGAGACGAGGTGCGCCGTCTGTCATGGCGACATGGGCCGCGGCCACGCCACCTTCACGGCCGAGTGCTCCCACAGCTTCCACCTCCGCTGCGTCCACCACCAGACCGCCTGCCCGCTCTGCTTCACGCCGTGGCGCGACGTGCCGGGCGTGGCGCCCGCCCAGGAGCTCGTCTTCCGCGACGACGAGCCGCTCGAGCCGCAGCCCGCAGCTGTCGCCGCGGAGAAGACGACTGCCGGCGGCGGAGTGATGTCCATCACGACGCACTGCGAATACCCCGCCATCGCCAAGTACGCCAGCCGCGACGGCTTCCCGGTGCTCGTGCACGCCAAGGCGCCCGCGCTGGCTCCGGCCGCGGCCAAGGCGGCGCGCGCGCCCCTGGATCTCGTCATGGTGCTCGACGTCAGCGGGAGCATGGGCGGCCGCAAGCTGGCGCTGCTTAAGCAGGCCGTGGGCTTCGTCGTCGACAAGCTCGGCCCCCACGACCGCCTCAGCCTCGTGTCCTTCTCGTGCGACGCCCGCCGCCTCACCCGCCTCACGCGCATGTCCGACGCCGGGAGGGCCGCGACCGAGCGCACCGTCGAGTCCCTGGCCGCGGGTGGCGGGACGAACATCAAGGAGGGCCTTCGCGAGGCCGCCAAGGTGATCGACGGCCGCCGCTACAGGAACGCCGTCACCGGCGTCATCCTGCTCTCCGACGGCCAAGACAACTACACGCTGTCTTCAAGGTTTTACAATCACGACGTGGCCACCGACTACAGCGTGCTCGTGCCACCTTCCCTGATCCGCACGGGGGACGGTTCCTCGCCGCCGATCCACACGTTCGGCTTTGGCACTGACCACGACTCGGCGGCGATGCACACCATCGCGGAGGCCACCGGCGGCACCTTCGCCTTCATCGAGAACGAGGCCGTCATCCAGGACTCGTTCGCGCAGTGCATCGGCGGGCTTCTCTCGGTCGCCGTGCAGGAGGCGCGCGTCGCCGTCGAGTGCGTCTGCCCCGGCGTTCGTGTCCGGTCCATCAAGTCAGGACGCTACAAGAGCCGCGTCGATGCTGACGGGCGCGCCGCCGCGGTGGAAGTCGGCGAGCTATACGCCGACGAGGAAAGGCGCTTCCTGCTGTTCCTCGACGTGCCCACGGCCGGCGCCACGGACGACGTGACATCTCTGATGAAGGTGAGCTGCACATACCGCGACGTGGCGACCGGGCAGTCGGTCGACGTGGCAGGCGAGGAGGTGGCGGTGAAAAGGCCGGTGGAGGTGCCGGAGGCAGAGCCGGACGTGGAGGTCGAGCGGGAGCGCCTCCGCGTGCAGGCCGCGGAGGACATCGCCGCGGCGCGGGCGGCGGCCGAGCGCGGCGAGCACGCGGAGGCGTCGGAGATGCTCAGCCGCCGGCGCATGGCGCTGAGGCAGTCGCCGCTGGGCGCGAGCGGCGACGCCGGGTGCGCGGAGCTGGCGGCGGAGCTGGGCGAGCTGAGCGAGCGCGTGGGGGACCGGAGGGAGTACGACCTGTCGGGGCGCGCGTCGTTGCTGTGCGGCATGAGCGCGCACTCGCAGCAGCGCACGTCGGTCAAAGTTGGGAGGGCGAGGTACGCGACTCCCGCCATGCGTAAGATGGTGGACTTGTCCGTGAAGACCCGGGAGCAGCAGCAGCCACAGGCACAGGCGCAGCCATCGCCGCCTTCAAGGACGGCGAGGCCGCCCCCGCCGCCGCCTTCGACGACGACGGCGGCTCTCGCTAAGAACCTGGTGAGAAGATACCACCGATTTCTACGTCTCAGGTGAACACGGGGCGACCAACTCAACTGCTACGAAAATGCTCGCGCGCGACGAGCACAGAAAATAATGAAGACGTGAACTTGCACGGTTTTTTTTAGCTTAAAAAATTTGTTTCCTCTCTCTTTGCATTCATCAATCTTGTAGTACTACCATATATTTTTTTTTTGCGGGGAAGTTCCTAGCAGATAATAATAGGCTGGTTTGGCTTACTATTTTCCCTTTTACATTCGTATGAATTACTGTATTTATATGGATCGTCAGCTGGAGACGACGTGCGAGTGAACGCTTGGTTCGATCGAAAAACCCAGCCCGGGCGAACTATATATTCTGTTTGATGGGATTAATCCTCCCGAACGAAACCAACTCACCGAGAGCCTCTCCGCTAGGTCAATTTTTTTTTACGCTACAATACGGGCAAGGAAGAAAAAGGCCAAAAAAAGACCCAGCATTAGCACCATAGAAAAAGGCCTTTGAAACTAAAATATTTTTTTGCCATGTGTATAAACGAAAATTTGCCAAATAGCAAGCAAAAAAATTGCATAGCTCTGAAAAATTAATTTGCCAAATACATATAAATACCAAAGTACAAGGCAAAATTTCTGTATCAAAAAACAACATTTTCCATCAACAAAAAAATAAAAATATATTTCCCGTCATATATAGCATGATTTTGCCAATTGCATGTAAAAACACATACAAAAAAATTGTTTAATTGCCATGATAGTAATAAAATTGCCAAGGTCTGCATAATAAAAGTGCAATGCTAGCTACAATAAAACTATCATTGTCTAAATTAAAGGTAAGGTACAATTGCACATTGAATTTTTGAAAAGTAGGAATTCGTTCATTTTGGAAAAAAAAAGATGGCTCAATTAGGGGATATATTATAAAAAATTACCATGATCAAGATATTAAAATTGCCACGACAATAAAAATAAAATAAAAATGCCATGATCTTAAAAATAAAAATAACATGATTTACATATTGTCTTCTCATAACATAAGATCACAAGAAATTTGCTGCAAACCAACATGTGGTTGGATGGTTAGGAGGACAATGGTATCGCCAACTCACTAGGGAACCTCGATTGCGAGACGCATGTGGTGACTTCGTAAAATCTCAAGATTTTATGTTGGCTCAGTCTCTCGAGGTGCTCGTAGGGGTACAGTGTGCGTGCATGCGCTCATATGGATGACTGTATGATCGTGCATGTGAGCGACTTCGATTGTACTATGTATAGAAGAAGGTGCCAAGCAAAAGAAGCTTCATAAATATGCAAAATACTTCTTTTAAGTTGACATAATTTTTTTGCCATGTGAGTTCTTAATTGTTTTGTGATCATCTAAAAAATTAATGCCGTGTATTCTAGGTGTAAATAAAATTACCATGGTATAGATAAAAAAAGTCATGCTCTATATACAAGCAGGTGCCAAGTAAAAGAAGATTCCTTAATATGCAAAAGACTTCTT